>NC_069500.1:423128845-423403845 GCF_027579735.1 Bombina bombina | reverse complement strand
CATATTGTGACATTTTTTCCTGTATCTTGTCGATGTCTAAGGTTCTATAGCCCCTCTCCTTCAGTTTCGTCTTCATCTCGATTTATTGAATACCTCTGGTCTCCATGAGTGTGTTATTCCGTGACACTTGCATGGGCTCTGAAGAGATCACACTCCTCTTATGATGTCTGGGGTGGAAACTAGTTGATAAGAGTAAAGAATTCTTATCGGTTGGCTTAGACTACAATGATGTTGCAAATCTAAAACCATCATCACATGCATATTTAGTGATATTCAAGTCTAGAAATGGTATGGTTAAACTATTAGACTCTTGTTTAAAACGTATAGGTGAATCCAGCTTGTATAGGTGAATCCCCCTCGTGATGAATAGCTACTAGGTCACCATCGGGGTAAACCTGCAGTGAACCACAGCGGCTTGGCTGAACACGGACAATTCTAAAAGACATAACACCTTATCTCTATATTCAAACTACTAGAAAAAATATTAAAAATATATATATACTAAATTAGCCTGGGAAACAAATGCCAGACTAAAAAAAACTTAAATACACACTAATTGAATTAGAACCGGAGTGCCTTTGTGCCTGATACAGCATGGTAGAAATTTATAAAGGCGGATGGCACACTCATCTGTTGAGACCTCATATTCTGATATGTCAGAAACATGGAAAATATGTAGCTGTCCATATTCAACCAGGGGGCAAGATTCTTTAATGTTCAATTAGGATGAGACCTAGATCGTCTAATCATAGCTACATCCAGCTAAAGGAACACATTAAAGTCCAACTGGACAGTCAAGCCTCTTGGAGCTACAGTGTCTAATCGATAAATCCATGAAGCTTCCACCTGTAGGAGTTTCTTGTGTCTATCACCACCTCGACTCAGTGGTGGCACATAGTCAATTATCATAGTCCTTAGACTGGCTGCAGTGTGTCCTGCTAGCATAAAATGCCTAGCTACAGGTTGATCTGATTCTTTTTTATCAATAGCAACTCTTATAGCATGGCGGTGATTAGCCATCCTCTCCCTAAATGTAGTTGAGGTCTTTCCTACATAGACCAGGGAACACGGACAAGTCAGAATGTACACCACGAAACTGCTGGTGCAGGTCAGTCTGTGAAATTTTTTATAGTTCCTCCCCGTCCAAGGATGATGGAATTGGGAGCCTGTCAACATACTGTTACATGTAGTGCAATCACCACACTTAAAGCAGCCCATTTTCCTCTTGGTATCCATCCAGGTGCTTTTTTGATAACATCTCACAGGATCATTATGGACCAAAATGTCCTTTGAATTAGGAGCCTTTCTGTAAACAATGCATGGTGCATCTGATTGTGTGAATGGAAGTGATTTGTCAGTCTTCACTATATCCCAATTAGTCCGGACAGATTTCTCAAGTATCTCATGTAGGGGGGTAAATGTAGTGATGAGATTAATTTTATTGGTGTTATCATTCTCATTCTTTGTTTTAAGTAAGAGTGCCCTTTGATCATATTGTGACATTTTTTCCTGTATCTTGTCGATGTCTAAGGTTCTATAGCCCCTCTCCTTCAGTTTCGTCTTCATCTCGATTTATTGAATACCTCTGGTCTCCATGAGTGTGTTATTCCGTGACACTTGCATGGGCTCTGAAGAGATCACACTCCTCTTATGATGTCTGGGGTGGAAACTAGTTGATAAGAGTAAAGAATTCTTATCGGTTGGCTTAGACTACAATGATGTTGCAAATCTAAAACCATCATCACATGCATATTTAGTGATATTCAAGTCTAGAAATGGTATGGTTAAACTATTAGACTCTTGTTTAAAACGTATAGGTGAATCCAGCTTGTATAGGTGAATCCCCCTCGTGATGAATAGCTACTAGGTCACCATCGGGGTAAACCTGCAGTGAACCACAGCGGCTTGGCTGAACACGGACAATTCTAAAAGACATAACACCTTATCTCTATATTCAAACTACTAGAAAAAATATTAAAAATATATATATACTAAATTAGCCTGGGAAACAAATGCCAGACTAAAAAAAACTTAAATACACACTAATTGAATTAGAACCGGAGTGCCTTTGTGCCTGATACAGCATGGTAGAAATTTATAAAGGCGGATGGCACACTCATCTGTTGAGACCTCATATTCTGATATGTCAGAAACATGGAAAATATGTAGCTGTCCATATTCAACCAGGGGGCAAGATTCTTTAATGTTCAATTAGGATGAGACCTAGATCGTCTAATCATAGCTACATCCAGCTAAAGGAACACATTAAAGTCCAACTGGACAGTCAAGCCTCTTGGAGCTACAGTGTCTAATCGATAAATCCATGAAGCTTCCACCTGTAGGAGTTTCTTGTGTCTATCACCACCTCGACTCAGTGGTGGCACATAGTCAATTATCATAGTCCTTAGACTGGCTGCAGTGTGTCCTGCTAGCATAAAATGCCTAGCTACAGGTTGATCTGATTCTTTTTTATCAATAGCAACTCTTATAGCATGGCGGTGATTAGCCATCCTCTCCCTAAATGTAGTTGAGGTCTTTCCTACATAGACCAGGGAACACGGACAAGTCAGAATGTACACCACGAAACTGCTGGTGCAGGTCAGTCTGTGAAATTTTTTATAGTTCCTCCCCGTCCAAGGATGATGGAATTGGGAGCCTGTCAACATACTGTTACATGTAGTGCAATCACCACACTTAAAGCAGCCCATTTTCCTCTTGGTATCCATCCAGGTGCTTTTTTGATAACATCTCACAGGATCATTATGGACCAAAATGTCCTTTGAATTAGGAGCCTTTCTGTAAACAATGCATGGTGCATCTGATTGTGTGAATGGAAGTGATTTGTCAGTCTTCACTATATCCCAATTAGTCCGGACAGATTTCTCAAGTATCTCATGTAGGGGGGTAAATGTAGTGATGAGATTAATTTTATTGGTGTTATCATTCTCATTCTTTGTTTTAAGTAAGAGTGCCCTTTGATCATATTGTGACATTTTTTCCTGTATCTTGTCGATGTCTAAGGTTCTATAGCCCCTCTCCTTCAGTTTCGTCTTCATCTCGATTTATTGAATACCTCTGGTCTCCATGAGTGTGTTATTCCGTGACACTTGCATGGGCTCTGAAGAGATCACACTCCTCTTATGATGTCTGGGGTGGAAACTAGTTGATAAGAGTAAAGAATTCTTATCGGTTGGCTTAGACTACAATGATGTTGCAAATCTAAAACCATCATCACATGCATATTTAGTGATATTCAAGTCTAGAAATGGTATGGTTAAACTATTAGACTCTTGTTTAAAACGTATAGGTGAATCCAGCTTGTTTAAATCACTAATCCAACTTGTGAGTGAGTATATATATGTGGATCTAATCTAAATATATATATATTTAAAAAAGGATAAATCTCAAATTAATGTGTGTGCCCCCCCCCCCCCCCCCGTTATCTGCTGGCTGTCCAGTATTTTTTTGAAGGACAGCTGGCAACCCTAATTAGCGCAGGTAGCTGAACCTAAAAGGGGATTGAATAACTTTCTCCCCAAGACCACTGGATCTATGACCTGACAAATGACAAATATGAAAGCTATAATATCACAGCTTAATGTTTTTTATCTATCTCCATAGGTAATAAATCAGCGAAGCACCTGTTTTTAGTTTTAAATAATCCCCATAATCAAATATACATTGGCAATGATCTCTTACATAGATATGCCATACAAATAGATTTCATTAACCTTTGCCTATGGGGCAGGTTAAAGGGGGACCCTGAAGTATTTTAGGATGAAAATGCAGCCCTGAAATCAAACCAGCAAATGTCATATGCTGTGAATATGCAGTTGTCTAAAGATGTTGTAATCCCTGCTGGGGCTGACAAATTCCTCTTATCCTTACAGGTAAAAAGAGGTCAAAAATTAAAAACTTCTGAAACATTAATATGCATCTCCCATAGAATGAAAAATCTGGGTATAACAATGACCCATACTCCTATGGTAAATATTGGAACTATTCCAATACTGTACATGTTATTGTGCATAACATGACCCCACAGGATATCACCTTGTTCAAGGGAACTACCATAGGATATGCTCTATAATCCAGTTACTACACTTTTGGATTCCAGAATAATATAATTGGGCTAATACCTGAAGGATACTTAAAGGGACACTGAACCCAAAAAAATTTCTTTCGTGATTGAGATAGAGCATGCAATTTTAAGCAACTTTCTAATTTACTCCTATTATCATTTTTTTCTTCGTTCTCTTGCTATCTTTATTTGAAAAAGAAGTCATCTAAGCTTTTTTTTGGGTTAAAACCCCTGGACAGCAATTGTTTATTGGTCGGTTAAATTAATCCACCAATCAGCAAGACCAACCCAGGTTGTTCACCAAAAATGGGCCGGCATCTAAACTTACATTACATTTTGCTTTTCAAATAAAGATACCAAGAGAATGAAGAAAATTTGATAATAGGAGTAAATTAGAAAGTTGCTTAAAATTGCATGCTCTATCTGAATCATGAAATAAAAAATTTGGGTTCAGTGTCCCTTTAACTGAAGAACAGTTAATAGAACAATCCTTTGCATCTATGCCAGAGGGATTGCTTACAATTCAGTCTATTTATCCCTTCAGCTCAGAGGAAGGCATCTGTAAAATTGAAGAAGCCTCGATAGTATTTGATAAGCCGATCAAAGAGCAAGAATACCCCAATACCCAGAATCCCGGGGGCAATATAAATTATAACCAAGGGGATCTCACCTCTAGATAGGAAGAAGCCTATGAGATAGGACACAGCCTGAAATCTTTCCAGGATTTCAGCAAATAGTCGAAGAGCAAATCTCCTTAACTAATGGCTGTTCCAGTGATGATGAACGCCGACAGCTACGAGGATATTTTTGCTAGGGATTCTTATGACTGTGGGACTACAGACCTGCACATTGCAAGAATCCAAACAGATCCCAATGCACCACTTGTCTTTGTTAAACAGTACAAACTTCCTTTAGCCTCATATGATTCTCTTGCAGTAATCATAAGTAACTTGGAATAAAGGGGTATCATCAGACAGGTGCACAGCTCTTATAACAATCCTATTCTAGGTGTTTTTAAGCCCAATGGACAGTGGACTTTGTGTGCTGACTTAAGACAGCTAAACAAACGAGTATACATGCCTGGCTGGCCTGTGCCATACATTGACCAGTGCCTAGCGCAGATGCCCGGATCCAAAATATTCACTGCCATTGATTGTGCACAGGGATATTGGACCATAAAGGTACATGAGGAGGACCAGTATAAGCTTGCATTCTGGTTCCAAAAGGTCCAGTATGCATTCCAAAGGCTCCCGTTTGGATACATAAATTCAGGACATGAATTTGCTGTATTCATGCATAAGGCTATGCCTTATGGACTGGGAAGGGGGACCTTATCTTATGTTGATAATGTGTTAATTAAAAGCACAGACTTTGAAAAACAAATCACAGAACTTAAACACGTCCTCAGCCAACTTAAAAGGGCAGGTGTCAAATTATCCCTACAAAAAGCCCAATGGTGCCACGCTCGTGTAAACTTCTTGGGACATGAAGTTACTTCTGAAGGATTAAATCCTCAGAAAAAAAGGAAGCTATAATACATTCTAAGAACCGAATTGTCAGGGTTTGTTCCCTGTTTGCTTGCCATTTGCTGCTGGCAGCCATTTTACTCACTTCTCTTCCTGACTATGGTGCATTGTGGGGGATGCTGCTCATTTCTTGCACTTCCTTTTATGGCCAGACTGGTGTGCATCATCCATGTGAAATATAATGCAGCAAACAACGAGTACTCCTTTAAATCCTCAATTTTATTGTTGTAGCATAACAGGAACAGACAACACCACAACGTTTCGGGGCCAGTGCCCCTTAATCATGTGATAAAAACAATCACCACACACCTGGTTATATAGGCAAGTACCTGGGATTTTAACCTTTACACTCTAACTACTATCAAACAGATAAATATAGCGCCCTCTTGTGTTACAAAGTGTGTAGTTAAAGATTAAAAAACAGCTAAGAGGCCTTTTGAGATAATTATTACAAATATGTACACTTATATATTACTTATTATGTGCATATAACTCATGTTCACTAGAAGAAGAAAAAAGTAAAAAAACTGTATATTTATAAAATTAGTAATATGTCATTTGTCATTACTCAACAGTTTACATATGCAGCAAAGCAAAAATCAAAAAATGACTAATCTAACAGCATTTTAACAAGTATACTTATGTAGCTTCTACAGACAGTCACTGCAAGTTCCACTCCTGAGAGCTGTTTTATACCAAAAGCATTATAATTTAAGCAAAGTCATTACTTTAGCAAGCGAAACTTTATCCCCAGTAGAAATAAAATTTAGTGATTGCGAAAAAGCCCTCTTATCTACTGTATGGGCTCTACAAAATTTCCGCAGCTATGTACAGGGCGTGAAAATTATTGTAGAAACAGCACACCAGCCTTTGCTATATCTGCAAAGTGAGAGAATAAGAGATGGAAACCTGTCTAATAGCCGCATAACAGCTTGGACTCTTTCCTTACAAGGCTGGCCTTTAGAAATTTGCTATAAGCAAAATAAAAAGAATCCTTTCGCACAGGGGCTTGCTGAGCTCCATGACTGTACTGCTAAGGATCATGGGGAAGAGTTAATAGAAGATGATTTCCTGGAGGAAAAATTGCTTTCCCCATATAAAATATATAATGAGGACCAGTGTCAAACATTACCTTGGGTATATGTTGATGGTTATTCTTACCATATAACTATTTTAAATGAGTGCAGATTAGTTGCTGGCATTGGTATAACTTGGGCAAATGGATTCCCAAATATTTCTGTAGGTTTCAAGTTTCAACATTGGACCAAGATCCAGTCATGTTGCAGAACTCACTGCTGTTCTAAAAAACGTTGAAATGGCTATTGAACAAGGTATTAATGAATTTGTGATCATTACTGACTCAAATTATGTGCATGACAGTTTTGTTGAATACTTACCAACTTGGAAAGAAATGGCATGCAGAAAACTAACAGCAAACCAGTCAAACATGGCAAGTTGCTCTGCGAGAATGATTAATTAGTGGTATCCAATGGTTTAACCATACACTGGAAAAAGACTAAGGATCATTCCAGGATTCTAGGTCCTGATAAGGAAGACAATGATCTTGCAGTCTCATTAGCCAAACAAGGAGCCATAACTGGTGAACTCCTTAATATCGACCACTTAATGGATGCAATTCAGGTAGAAGCCATTACCAGAAACCAGGCTAAACAACAAAATGAGCCTAACCTGGTACAATGGAGTCAGGATTCTAATAGTGAGGACCTGATCACTAGTCAAAAAGAATACCCCATTATAGGTATCTTCTATAAACACATAGAAGATCCTGAAAACTACCCCATCTCAAAAGAGGACAGTATTGGTAAGGAAAATCTTAGAATCTTAATGAAATCCAAATAACAATTCAAGTTACAGGATGGTTTGTTAATTAGAACCTCCAAAACTGCCATCCAACAATGGGTGGTACCTACAAAGTTCAGAGGCCTCATGCTTCAACATGCCCATGATGCTCCCACATCTGGCCATCGTGGTGCCAAATTAACGTATGAAATATTGCATGATTACGCTTTTTGGCCGCATATGTTGAAGGATGTTCAAAGCTACTGTCAAGGTTGTCTAATCTGTCCACAGTTCCAACCCACTGCGCCAACGCATAGAGCGCCATTGCAGAAAAGGGGGATGGTAATGCCATGGTCAGATATACAAATTGATTTTATTGGTCCAGTAACTAGATCATCAAGAGGTAACAGATACATGTTAACAGTGACATGCCTGTTCACTAAATGGGTAGAGTGCATCAGTGCACCTAATAATAGTGCTGAAACATGCGCAGCATTGCTCATCAACCACGTGTTTTCCAGATTTGGTTTACCCCAGCAAATCGAATCCGATCAGGGAACTCACTTTACTAGCGAAGTGATGACAAAAATGTGGGAAATACTAGGGGTCAAAAGAAAGCTCTATATTGCATATAGAGCTGCCTCAAGTGGTGGTGTAGAGCGTTACAACCAATCCATTGTGAAAATCTTCAAAAAGTTTGTGAGTGAAACAGGTAAAGACTGGGATGTAAAATTACCTCTAGTCCTAATGGCATTAAGAGCAACTCCAAGTAGTGCTACTAAGCTGTCACCTTTTGAATTGATGACTGGTAGAAGGATGGTTCTACCTCAGCATCTATTGTACCATACATAAGACCAGAACTTAATAAATGCTGCCAATACACATCAATATGTGGAGAACTTAAGAAAGCACCTGCAATATGCCTTTGCATTTGCTCAAAAAAAGATAGAAAAGTCTGCAACTGACGCTAAAACCTATTATGATCTTAAAAAAGGAATGTGAAATTAATGATAAAGTTTATCTTTATAACTTTGGAAGAGATCAGATTAAGGAGAAGAAATTTCTTCCATCATGGAAGGGTCCTTTTGTCATTACTGACAAAATATCTCCAGTTGCCTATAAAATTAGGATACCTAAAAATGATACTTTTATGGATAAATGGGTCCATATTAACCAGTTGCGAGCGTGCCATCCTAGATCCCAACTACAAGCCATAGAGGGAGAATGAAATGTCATATCCCCAAATGCACTAAAGAAATATTGTAGTTCAAAGATGCCTAGCTAGCGAGCATGATTGTGAGGATAGAAAAATAACAGGCTCTCTTCATAATAATATTGTCGGTCAGTACACTCACCAAGTACCACTGATTTTAGGCCAATTCAAATACATGTGTCCTACAGCTATTTAAAATTGGAAGGAGGATTTATGTCAGAATATCCGTGAGTGTTATAAAGTAATATATATGTATATTTATCTACATTTGCTCAAATCTATGACTTAAACAATTGCCCTAATACTGATAATTATCTTACCCAGGATGCCCCCTGTGGGGAGGGAGTTTGAGAGTCTAAAAACTTGGCCTTTGAAGCTCAGGAAGATAGTAATTAACACTTACCTGGCAATCAAATGTTAGATCACAAAAAAGCCCCATTGAAGATTCTCAATACGCATCCTGGTCTGAAAGGAACATTTGCCAAAATTCACTTACAGGCATGTGAAGACATAGGATTGGGTGACCATGGAGCGCCTAATGAAAGGCCAAGGAATAATGATAAGGACTAGTGGAACTAAATAATTTGATGCAAATGTTAGAAACGAATGATAAAAAGCCAATATTTAAATGATAAAATGTCAACTCTAATTGATTAGACTAGAGAATGACTATTTATTTAAATATAAAAAATAGTAGGGTAATATAATGTGGTCAATGTGATACAAAAATAATGAATAATAAATAAAAGCAATAGATTATAAGCATGGATCCATGTTACAAACAGTTAAAACACAATGTTAAAACACAATGTTAAAATGATGAATATGATCACAGGAATTCAATTAAAAATATTGATTCCCAATATACAAATGATAAATATTAATCACAGTACAGCATCGGTAACTGATGACAGGGGTACAATTGATGACAGGGGTACAATTATATTAATACGCCTATGTCCTCAAACTGATATAAAAGTATTCAATCCTCTGATAAGTTTATATGGTGATCCCGGTGAATATAGTGATATCTTCAAAAAGCAATACGTGAGATGTAAAAAGTTAAGCAAAAAAGAAAAAAGAAATGGATAACTTCAAAAATAAAAACTTCAAAAATTAAAAATAAAAACTTCAGAAGTTAATCACTCAAAAAAATGTGATGCAAAAAAAAGGAAAGGAAATAATCGTTGAAAAAATGTGTGAAAATTAGTGTAAAATCATGAAAAACTCAAAAATGAAAAATATGCAAAAAATAGGGAAATGGTGTGTATCCCAAATAGTAGTTTTGCTGGAATAAATAGTATCCCTAATTATCCTCCTTGTGGAAGTGTCCTCTATTCCTGGGTGCGTGATATAATGTGATATGTGGTGAAAGAGTGTCTCCAGACTGTGTCCTGAATTGAATCCTTAATAAATCCTATGTGATAACCTGTAAAAGAAATATTGACATAGCGCAATACTGCTATACAATTATGACAAAGTATCAGAAATTGGCTCACCAATTTGTTGCCAACGCGTTTCGGCCCTATTCTGGGACTTCTTCAAGACTAGACTACTCTCGTAGTTTTGGCGCCAAAACTATTGTAACCCTGAGGAAATCTTGGTGACCCGGAAGAAGAGTTTCTGTTAATGGTTAACTTTCCATGGAGTTGTTATTTCTATTGAGCATAAGGGTGTTGCGTTATAAATAGTGTGGTAATAGTGTCTATGTATCTCCCAACATTATTTACATAATTTAGGTGTGTAATATTGCCTCTTGTATCTGACACGTAGTACCGGATGTGGTTACAGATCATAAAACCGGAAGTGGAGATCGCAGAACCGGAAGTTGTATCCACGCGTTAAGCATGACAGCCAGTTCCGGTCCTGCTGATTAGTTTCGGTTTTGGGTGATCATAGAGTCTGTATCGTCTATGTAGCAATTGAAGATGTGTGTGTTCTCAGCGGAAAAGGTGTTTTAAATCATTTGGCACAATTAGTTGGATGAAATAGATACGTGAGAGCTATTTCAGTATGAATCGAACTAAAAACTAATATAAATGGGAAAATGAATAAAAATTGGGTAATGAATAAAAATGAAAACAGTGCATATAAACGTCCTACATATAATATACAAACATTATACCAAAAATTATACAGAATGTATATAAAAGTGTATAAAATTAGTTGTTAAAAGCGAAGCTTTAATAACAGAACTATGCTTATTAAAAACAGTATGCTAGATAGAACATAAACAGTTTAAAATGTATTCATATTAAAAACTGAGCTTTTCTCATTAGACGCTATGATCACCCGAAACCGAAACTAATCAGCAGGACCGGAACTGGCTGTCACGCTTAACGCGTGGATACAACTTCCGGTTCTGCGATCTCCACTTCCGGTTTTACGATCTGTAACCACATCCGGTACTACGTGTCACATACAAGAGGCAATATTACACACCTAAATTATGTAAATAATGTTGGGAGATACATAGACACTATTACCACACTATTTATAACGCAAATCCCTTATGCTCAATAGAAATAACAACTCCATGGAAAGTTAACCATTAACAGAAACTCTTCTTCCGCTTCCGGGTCACCAAAATTTCCTCAGGGTCACAATAGTTTTGGCACCAAAACTACGAGAGTAGTCTAGTCTTGAAAAAGGCCCAGAATAGGGCCGAAACGCGTTGGCAACAAATTGGTGAGCCAATTTCTGATACTTTGTCATAATTGTATAGCAGTATTGCGCTATGTCAATATTTCTTTTGCAGGTTATCACATAGGATTTATTAAGGATTCAATTCAGGACACAGTCTGGAGACACTCTTTCACCACATATCACATTATATCACGCACCCAGGAATAGAGGACACATCCACAAGGAGGATTATTAGGGATACTATTTATTCCAGCACAACTACTATTTGGGATACACACCATTTCCCTATTTTTTGCATATTTTTCATTTTGAGTGATTAACTTCTGAAGTTTTTATTTTTAATTTTTGAAGTTTTTATTTTTGAAGTTATCCATTTCTTTTTTCTTTTTTGCGTAACTTTTTACATCTCACTTATTGCTTTTTGAAGATATCACTATATTCACCGGGATCACCATATAAACTTATCAGAGGATTGAATACTTTTATATCAGTTTGAGGACATAGGCGTATTCATATAATTGTACCCCTGTCATCAATTGTACCCCTGTCATCAGTTACCGATGCTGTACTGTGATTAATATTTATCATTTGTATATTGGGAATCAATATTTTTAATTAAATTCCTGTGATCATATTCATCATTTTAACATTGTGTTTTAACATTGTGTTTTAACTGTTTGTAACATGGATCCATGCTTATAATCTATTGCTTTTATTTATTATTCATTATTTTTGTATCACATTGACCACATTATATTACCCTACTATTTTTTATATTTAAATAAATAGTCATTCTCTAGTCTAATCAATTAGAGTTGACATTTTATCATTTCAATATCGGCTTTTTATCATTCGTTTTTAACATTTGCATCGCTCCAGGGTCACCCAATCCTATTACTTATCATTTAAGGAAAGCTAGGTTTCCTTTGTTCCCAGGAGCTATTAGGAATAGCAGCTTTTGAGCGCTGTGAGATATCAAATAAATACTAGGCATGTGAAGACAGTTTGGGATTTTAAACAACCTATATTATACATTTCAAAATATTAATTTATACCTTAGTATGGTAAATGTAAATAGATAAGTCTGAGAGATTGTCTGCTTGGATAATATTGAATATGAAATGATTATCCTCCATACCCAGATTATATTAACAACACATATATATATATATAACTAAATGTTTGAAATGAATTCCGCAAGCACTTATCTTCGTTTAAAAGTCCAAGTTTATTCAACATAAAGTTAAAAGGATTGATAAAAATCAAAAATCAAACAGCTTCAAGCAGCAAAAACGTCTAACATGTTTCGGCCGTAGCCTTAATCATAGACATAATTAAAACCATATGTGCCATTAAAATTTATACCTTAAGCTGGTTACTCATTGGTTCACTGAAATACCTTTACACAATCTACTTTAGTAGTTAACCCTATGCCTACCATATGTTATAATTCACTTTGATCACTTTGTATGTATTTAAACTTATTCTGCCACTTCATATGTCAAGTTAATTAAACCTCTCATGCTTTTAAGCAGTCATGCATATAAAGACAAATATTTCTTATGTGACAGATTACATACTTTTGTTCAAATAAAAATATGTATGTGCATATATAGATCTAGGTATTAATACGAACATCATTGCTTACAAATGTGATCTCATATATATATATTTCGCTATATATAATCAAGGTCTACAATAGATTTTAAGTAGATTTTAAATAGATTTTGAATAGATACTGGTGACAAGCACCACAAACAGTTGCTTTTATCACCTTTACTAACATATAGATTCAATTTATTTTATTGTATTGTATTATATTATATTATATCAACCTCTGTGACAGGCATAGCTTGTAATTTCTTACTTTTACCCTTGTCACCTACTTTGTCTCACTAATATAAGTTAGTAAATGATATTAATTATGTTAATGTATATACGGCTAGATTTAGAGTTTTGTCGGTAAGGACCCGCGTAGCTAACGCCAACTTTTTTCTGGCCGCACCATAAAAATAACTCTGGTATTGAGAGTCCACATAAAGGCTGCGTTAGGCTCCAAAAAAGGAGCGTAGAGCATATTTAACGCAGCTTCAACTCTCGATACCAGAGTTGCTTACGGACGCGGCCAGCCTCAAAAACGTGCTCGTGCATGATTCCCCCATAGGAAACAATGGGGCTGTTTGAGCTGAAAAAAAACCTAACACCTGCAAAAAAGCCGCGTTCAGCTCCTAACGCAGCCCCATTGTTTGCTATGCGGAAACACTTCCTACGTCTGCACCTAACACTCTAACATGTACCCCGAGTCTAAACACCCCTAACCTTACACTTATTAACCCCTAATCTGCCGCCCCCGCTATCGCTGACCCCTGCATATTATTATTAACCCCTAATCTGCCGCTCCGTAAACCGCCGCTACTTACATTATCCCTATGTACCCCTAATCTGCTGCCCTAACATCGCCGACCCCTATATTATATTTATTAACCCCTAATTTACCCCCCCACAACGTCGCCTCCACCTGCCTACACTTATTAACCCCTAATCTGCCGAGCGGACCGCACCGCTATTATAATAAAGTTATTAACCCCTAATCCGCCTCACTAACCCTATAATAAATAGTATTAACCCCTAATCTGCCCTCCCTAACATCGCCGACACCTAACTTCAATTATTAACCCCTAATCTGCCGACTGGAGCTCACCGCTATTCTAATAAATGTATTAACCCCTAAAGCTAAGTCTAACACTAACACCCCCCTAAGTTAAATATAATTTACATCTAACGAAATTAATTATCTCTTATTAAATAAATTATTCCTATTTAAAGCTAAATACTTACCTGTAAAATAAATCCTAATATAGCTACAATATAAATTATAATTATATTATAGCTATTTTAGGATTAATATTTATTTTACAGGTAACTTTGTAATTATTTTAACCAGGTACAATAGCTATTAAATAGTTAATAACTATTTTATAGTTACCTAGTTAAAATAATAACAAAATTACCTGTAAAATAAATCCTAACCTAAGTTACAATTAAACCTAACACTACACTATCATTAAATTAATTAAATAAAATATCTACAATTACCTACAATTAAACCTAACACTACACTATCAATACATTAATTAAATACAATATCTATAAATAACTACAATGAAATAAACTAACTAAAGTATAAAAAAGAACTAAGTTACAAAAAATAAAAAAATATTTACAAACATAAGGAAAATCTTACAACAATTTTAAACTAATTACACCTACTCTAAGCCCCCTAATAAAATAACAAAGCCCCCCAAAATAAAAAATGCCCTATCCTATTCTAAATGACTAAAGTTCAAAGCTCTTTTACCTTACCAGCCCTGAACAGGGCCCTTTGCGGGGCATGCCCCAAGAAGTTCAGCTCTTTTGCCTGTAAAAAAAAACATACAATACCCCCCCCAACATTACAACCCACCACCCACATACCCCTAATCTAACCCAAACCCCCCTTAAATAAACCTAACACTAAGCCCCTGAAGATCATCCTACCTTGTCTTCACCATACCAGGTTCACCGATCCGTCCTGGCTCCAAAATCTTCATCCAACCCAAGCGGGGGCTGGCAATCCATCTTCCGGCGGCTGAAGAGGTCCAGAAGAGGCTCCAAAGTCTTCATCCTATCCGGGAAGAAGAATAGATCCGGACCGGCAACCATCATCTTCCAAGCGGCATCTTCTATCTTCATCCGATGAGGACCGGCTCCATCCTGAAGACCTCCACCGCGGACCCATCTTCATCCGGCGACGTCCAACTGAAGAATGACGGTTCCTTTAAGGGACGTCATCCAAGATGGCGTCCCTCGAATTCCGATTGGCTGATAGGATTCTATCAGCCAATCGGAATTAAGGTAGGAATATTCTGATTGGCTGATGGAATCAGCCAATCAGAATCAAGTTCAATCCGATTGGCTGATCCAATCAGCCAATCAGATTGAGCTCGCATTCTATTGGCTGTTCCGATCAGCCAATAGAATGCAAGCTCAATCTGATTGGCTGATTGGATTTATTTAATAAGAGATAATTAATTTCGTTAGATGTAAATTATATTTAACTTAGGGGGGTGTTAGTGTTAGGGTTAGACTTAGCTTTAGGGGTTAATACATTTATTAGAATAGCGGCGAGATTCGGTCGGCAGATTAGGGGCTAATAATTGAAGTTAGGGAGGGCAGGTTAGAGGTTAATAAATATAATATAGGGGTCGGCGGTGTTAGGGGCAGCAGATTAGGGGTACATAGCTATAATGTAGCTGGCGGCGGCGTGCGGACGGCAGATTAGGGGTTAATAAGTGTAGGTAGCTGGCGGCGACGTTGTGGGGGGCAGATTAGGGGTTAATAAATATAATATAGGGGTCGGCGGTGTTAGGGGCAGCAGATTAGGGGTACATAAGGATAACGTAGGTGGCGGTCGGCAGATTAGGGGTTAAAAAAATTTAATCGAGTTGCGGCGATGTGGGGGGACCTCGGTTTAGGGGTACATAGGTAGTTTATGGGTGTTAGTGTACTTTAGAGCACAGTAGTTAAGAGCTTTATGAACCGGCGTTAGCCCAGAAAGCTCTTAACTACTGACTTTTTTCTGCGGCTGGAGTTTTGTCGTTAGATTTCTAACGCTCACTTCAGACACGACTCTAAATACCGGAGTTAGAAAAATCCCATTGAAAAGATAGGATTTACGTAAGGGGATCTGCGGTATGGAAAAGTTGCGGCTGAAAAGTGAGCGTTAGACCCTTTTTTGAGTGACTCCAAATACCGGAGGTAGCCTAAAACCAGCGTTAGGAGCCTCTAACGCTGGTTTTCACGGCTACCGACAAACTCCAAATCTAGGCCATAGTTTTTTAAAAAGTTATTAAATCCCTTCAGATTAATGTATTCTCATGTGTAACATGATCTGTATATGCATGTGACTAATGTAGAGTCACCTAATCTATATTCTATATATAATACAATACATAAAAGGTAGGTGAACTTAAGTGAGCCTGTACTTTGCTAGTCATACAATACGTGTTTATATTCCCAATATATTTTCAGACCATAGGATATATATAGTGTTACTGGATATTTAAATGCCTAGTAATAATTTAAATGCCTAATAATAAGTTAAATAATTTAAATAAAAATGTAAATAATAATTTAAATAATAATTTAAATTCTTTCCCAAAAGTTTAAATTTATTCCCAAAAGTTGATAATATCATACAGGGAATTAAAGCCATTGGGGATCCTGGTGGCCAGAGAGAATATCTAAAAAGCCTCCCTCTTAAGGAGCAGTTTGTTCAAATCTCCTCCTCTTTTCGGTTTCTTTAATTTTTCTATTATTTTCCATTTGAAAGTCAAATTGGAGCTGGCATGTACCTGTATGAAGTGTTTGGCTAATTTTGACTTGGCGTCTGCTCTTTTTATGTCTGAGAGGTGCTGGCGTATTCTTTCCCTAGCCTCTCTGGATGTACATCCAATATATTGTCTCTCTGAGCAGGTACACCAGGCCATATAAACTACAAATTTTGACCGACAATTCACACAACTCTCTATCTGATACTCTTTGGAGGTTACATGAGATTTAAACTTCTCTCCTTTTTCTATGAAGCTACAATGGATACAATGGCTGTAGCTACACCTATACATCCCTTTTGATGTTAACCAAGAACTGGTTTGGTGGTCAGGTGGTAAATCACTTGGTGACAAAATGTTACCTAAAGTAACACCTTTCCTGTATGAAAATCTGCATCCCTTTTCTACTACTTCTGTCAGTCCTTCATCGGCTGCTAACAACGGTAGATGGTTTTTTTTTTTTGTTTTTTTTTTTTTAGTTTTCAAAAGAGCTTTATTTTGATAAACAAAACATACACGGCATAATTCAAATATACACATAGTACTTCAAAGCTGATACAGTATAGTGCTTCATCACAATAGTCCATTGTACACACTGTTTCAAGGTGTGAGGCATGCTTAAGATCAGTCAATTTAACACTTGAAGATACCCGTTAAATGCAATGTATGCCTTAATTGGTCCCAAATATCTCGCTATGTAGACCACTCTTGGGTCTATGACAGATGTATTTATATACAGTATTGGGAGTATGGAGCAAGGAGGGGGAAAACTAAGGGAAGGAAAAACAAACAAGTTGCGTTCATCAAATCCATTGCAAGATAATGCTTCATCACAATAGTCCATTATATATGTTATTTCCAGGTGTGAGGCATGCTTGTAGTCAGACATTTCAACTTTTGAGTACACCTGTTAAATGCAATGTATGCTTTAATTGACCCCAAATTTCACATTAGATAGACCACTCTTGGGTCTGTGAAAGTTATGCCTATGTACAGTGTTGGGAGTATATAGTGGAGGGGGGAAGAACTAGGGGAGAGGGAAACAAACAAACACATTGGATGTAACATTTTAAAGATAAAGAATTGATCTCAGTCCTCTAACCACACAAACCACATCTGGGGCCATGACAGAGAGGCATTTGAGCAGCATTGGGAATACAGGCAGATACACTGATATTCTGTATTGGAATACTTAAAGGAGAGGGAGAGAGATGTGAGCAGGGGGACAAGCAATATAAATATAACAGTTTTATTATAGTGGGAAACATTGGGTAGGTTCATTTCAAATAAGAGGCTTATTGTATAATAAGTATAGATCTTGTGGGACATAAGTGATTTATTAGCAGAAAAGCATTCTATCCACAATGTGAAACATAGTATGAAGCCTATATATTTGATAGAGCTATGCAAAGCGTTGCCCGTGAGTGAGCTTAATACCTTTGCATGTCTATCGTCATGAGAGGGGAATTACTAAGGGAGAGGTAGAGTGCCTGCTTAACTTAGGGATTAATTTCAAATAAAACAATTTACAATATGGGGTTAATCCCAACAATTCAGTGTGCTTGCTCGACTTAAGGATAAGCTTCAAATAAATCAATGACACACAGTTGGAAATTGAACAAAAACATTACTAGGTTACCAGAGTCCTTATGGTATAACGCTAGCTGGGGGATACTGTCGACTCTGGTGTCAAATCCAGCCGCCCATTGTCAGAGGAATGCCTCCAGAAGCTACCCCTCTCCTCTCTTCGGTATATGACCGCTACCCTGTGAATAGAAGTTGTGACATGCAGAGCTGCCCTGTGACATGGGTGGCGCTTCGCCGATTGTATGGATATCATCCCAGCTGTTGGTATAGATGAGAGGCTTGGCTAGTGATGTTTTTGACTCGCTCGTGTGGGCCCCCCCGATCTTCTGTGCTGTTGCCAAGTGTGCAAAAATCCTTCTCTTCCTCAGCTTCTCAAGTCGGGTATTACCCAGAGCTCGGCTCCTCGCCTTAGCGTATGTAGATTGAGATCTTCCCAGGGCAATTATGGCCAGTTCTGCCGACTCCGGTACTTTCTGCCAGTTAAGGAAAGGGGGTTCTTGTGATTCCGGATGCAGTTCTACTTTATGTGCATCATTCTGCGTGTCGGAGGCTGAGAGATTACTCCCCAAACCATGCGGCTCTTCCATTTTGTGTATAGCGTTGTCAGTTTTAGATTTTTTGTCCGCCTCGCTGTCCTGTGAATCCATCTGATATGTAGTCTTGCTTTCAGGGCTTAAGCATTTTAGCAAGTGATCGTACGGTGCTCTCTGCATAAGTCTGAGCATAGCAAGTTCATGTCGTGCAAACAGCTCCTCTTGTCTTGTTATACTTCTCCCCTCCGCCATCTTTAACATGTACCGCTGATTAACGATGACTCTCCGCCACTATATAGGATTAAGAACTGTTCAGATGTGCGATCATATGGCCCGAAGACTGAGCAATATTGGGTGATGAAGAGGTTCAGTAAGCCAGTTTTCCCAGCAGCACTGATAACCCGGCTCTTCCCGGGGGGAGGTGAATGCCTATGAATAGGCCGCCGCCTTAGGCCTTTATCTTCCAAACTGGATCTCCAGCATCACATACACGGCTATAAGAGATGATATGGGTCACAGTGTGCAGTACTGTGAGTCCTTTATATATTCTATGTTTAGTCTTGCCATGTAAGAGTAACAATCGGCGGATTGTTAAAGCTTCTGCTTGGAGCTCTCAGGAAAAGCGTCCTTACCAGAACGCTGCTTGGACACGCCCCAACGGTAGATGTTTTTTGATCATTTTACAGACTTCATCATAATTGGAAGAGTATTGTGTGACAAATGTCACTTGATCTGTGTTTCGTCTTAGTGCTACTGTCTTAGATGTATCTATCAGTAAACATTGTCTGTCAGTCTCATCCACCTGTTTTTTCACTTTTTCAATCAATTTTTTTTTATATCCTCTGTCATGTAATCGTTTTTTTAAGTCATCACTATGTTTTTTATATTCTTGATTGTTAGAACAGTTTCTCTTTAATCTAACAAATTGTCCTTTTGCTATAGACTTCTGTACACTTCCTGGGTGGCTACTTTTCCCATGCAAAAAGGTGTTTCCCAAAATCGGTTTTCTGTAGTTTGTTGTTTCCACTTTTTTAGTTTCACTGTTTGATGTTATTTGCAGGTCAAGATCAGTGTTCCCTCTAAGGCCAGTTTTGTGTGCGGCCCAGCAGTGAAACAGTTAATAAGAGAACCATACCTTCCAGTCTGCATTGTGCAATGTTTGCTAATTGCAGGGTATGGTTACTTGATTAACTGTTTCACTGCTGGACCGCACACAAAACTAGTTTTAGAGGGAACAGTGGTCAAGATAACAAATTGACGCCTAGATTTAGAGTTCTGCGTTAGCCATCAAAACCAGCGTTAGGGGTCCTAACCCTGGTTTTGGCCGCCCGCTGGTATTTAGAGTCAGTCAGGAAAGGGTCTAACGATCACTTTCCAGCCGCGACTTTTCCATACCGCAGATCCCCTTACGTCAATTGCATATCCTATCTTTTCAATGGGATCTTTCTAACGCCGGTATTTAGAGTCTTGGCTGAAGTGAGCGTTAGAAAGCTAACGACAAGACTCCAGCCGCAGAAAAAAGCCAGGATTTAAGAGCTTTATGGGCTAACGCCGGTTCATAAAGCTCTTAACTACTGTGCTCTAAAGTACACTAACACCCATAAACTACCTATGCACCCCTAAACCGAGGTCCCCCCACATCGCCACCACTCTATTATTTTTTTTTAACCCCTAATCTGCCGACCTCACACCGCCGCAACCTACATTATCCCTATGTACCCCTACACTGCTGCCCCTAACATCGCCGACCCCCACATAATATTTATTACCCCCTAATCTGCACCCCCCCCAACTTCGCCGCTACCTACCTACAATTATTAACCCCTAATCTGCCGACCGGACCTCGCCGCTACTCTAATAAATGTATTAACCCCTAAAGCTAAGTCTAACCCTAACACCCCCCTAAGTTAAATATAATTTAAATCTAACAAAATAAAATAATTCTTATTAAAAAACTATTCCTATTTAAAGCTAAATACTTACCTGTAAAATAAACACTAATATAGCTACAATATAAATAATAATTATATTGTAGCTATTTTAGGATTAATATTTATTTTACAGGCAACTTTGTATTTATTTTAACCAGGTACAATAGCTATTAAATAGTTAATAACTATTTAATAGTTACCTAGTTAAAATAATTACAAAATTACCTGTAAAATAAATCCTAACCTAAGTTACAATTAAACCTAACACTACACTATCAATAAATTAATTAAATAAACTATCTACAATTATCTACAATTAAATCAACTAAACTAAATTACAAAAAAAACAAAGACTAAATTACAAAAAATAAAAAAATATTACAAGAATTTTAAACTAATTACACCTACTCTAAGCCCCCTAAAAAAAAAAACAAAGCCCCCCAAAATAAAAAAATGCCCTACCCTATTCTAAAATAAATATTTTACAGCTCTTTTACCTTACCAGCCCTTAAAAGGGCCTTTTGCGGGGCATGCCCCAAAGAATTCTGCTCTTTTGCCTGTAAAAAAACATACAATACCCCCCCAACATTACAACCCACCACCCACATGCCGCTAATCTAACCCAAACCCCCCTTAAAAAACCTAACACTAAGCCCCTGAAGGTCTTCCTACCTTATCTTCACCACGCCGGGTATCACCGATCCGTCCAGAAGAGGGTCCAAAGTCTTCATCCTATCCGGCAAGAAGATGTCCAGAAGAGGGTCCGAAGTCTTCATCCTATCCGGCAAGAAGAGGGCATCCGGACCGGTAGACATCTTCATCCAGGCGGCATCTTCTATCTTCTTCCATCCGGCGTGGAGCGGGACCATCTTGAAGCAGCCGACGCAGATCCATCCTCTTCTAACGATGTCCTAAGTCCGAATGAAGGTTCCTTTAAATGACGTCATCCAAGATGGCGTCCCTCGAATTCCGATTGGCTGATAGGATTCTATCAGCCAATCGGAATTAAGGTAGGAAAAATCTGATTGGCTGATTGAATCAGCCAATAAGATTCAAGTTCAATCCGATTGGCTGATCCAAACAGATTGAGCTCACATTCTATTGGCTGTTCCGATCAGCCAATAGAATGCGAGCTCAATCTGATTGGATCAGCCAATCGGATTGAACTTGAATCTGATTGGCTGATTCAATCAGCCAATCAGATTTTTCCTACCTTAATTCCGATTGGCTGATAGAATCCTATCAGCCAATCGGAATTCGAGGGACGCCATCTTGGATGACGTCATTTAAAGGAACCTTCATTCGGACTTAGGACGTCATTAGAAGAGGATGGATCCGCGTCGGCTGCTTCAAGATGGTCCCGTTCCACGCCGGATGGAAGAAGATAGAAGATGCCGCCTGGATGAAGATGTCTACCGGTCCGCATGCCCTCTTCTTGCCGGATAGGATGAAGACTTCGGACCCTCTTCTGGACCTCTTCTTACCGGATAGGATGAAGACTTTGGACCCTCTTCTGGACGGATCGGTGATACCCGGCGTGGTGAAGATAAGGTAGGAAGATCTTCAGGGGCTTAGTGTTAGGTTTTTTAAGGGAGGTTTGGGTTAGATTAGGGGTATGTGGGTGGTGGGTTGTAATGTTGGGGGGGTATTGTATGTATTTTTTTTACAGGCAAAAGAGCAGAATTCTTTGGGGCATGCCCCGCAAAAGGCCCTTTTAAGGGCTGGTAAGGTAAAAGAGCTGTAAAATATTTATTTTAGAATAGGGTAGGGCATTTTTTTTATTTTGGGGGGCTTTGTTTTTTTTTTAGGGGGCTTAGAGTAGGTGTAATTAGTTTAAAATTCTTGTAATCTTTTTTTATTTTTTGTAATTTAGTGTTTGTTTTTTTTTTGTAATTTAGTTTAGTTGATTTAATTGTAGATAATTGTAGATAGTTTATTTAATTAATTTATTGATAGTGTAGTGTTAGGTTTAATTGTAACTTAGGTTAGGATTTATTTTACAGGTAATTTTGTAATTATTTTAACTAGGTAACTATTAAATAGTTATTAATTATTTAATAGCTATTGTACCTGGTTAAAATAAATACAAAGTTGCCTGTAAAATAAATATTAATCCTAAAATAGCTACAATATAATTATTATTTATATTGTAGCTATATTAGTGTTTATTTTACAGGTAAGTATTTAGCTTTAAATAGGATTAATTTGTTTAATAAGAATTATTTTATTTCATTAGAATAAAATTATATTTAATTTAGGGGGGTGTTAGTGTTAGGGTTAGACTTAGCTTTAGGGTTTAATACATTTATTAGAGTAGCGGTGAGGTCCGGTCGGCAGAATAGGGGTTAATAATTGTAGGTAGATGGCGGCGACGTTGGGGTCGGCAGATTAGGGGTTAATAAATATAATATAGGGGTCGGCGGTGTTAGGGGCAGCAGATTAGGGTTACATAGGGATAACGTAGGTTGCGGCGGTGTATGGAGCAGCAGATTAGGGGTTAAAAATAATATGCAGGGGTCAGCGATAGCGGGGTCGGCAGATTAGGGTTTAATAACTGTAAGGTTAGGGGTGTTTAGACTCGGGGTACATGTTAGGGTGTTAGGTGCAGACTTAGGAAGTGTTTCCCCATAGGAAACAATGGTGCTGCTTTTTTGCAGGTGTTAGTTTTTTTTTTCAGCTCAAACTGCCCCATTGTTTCCTATGGGGGAATCGTGCACGAGCACGTTTTTGAAGCTGGCCGCGTCCGTAAGCAACGCTGGTATTTAGAGTTGCAGTGGCGGTAAATATGCCTGTACGCTCCCTTTTTGGAGCCTAACGCAGCCCTTCTGAGAACTCTAAATACCAGCGTTGTTTAAAAGGTGCGGGGGGGAAAAAAACGCGTAGCTAACGCACACCTTTGACCGCAGAACTCTAAATCTTGGCGTGAGTTTTTATTAAACTCAAATGTAAACTTTAAGCCCCATATGTTCTGATTGAGATAATTAACAAAATCATCAACTTCTGTCAGATCCCCTTTCCATATAAAGATGAGGTCATTATAAATCTATAGTATGACTTGATCTTGTTAGTGAATGCGTTGTTTTCTCCACATATGGTGTAGAGTTCCCACCAACCCATAGTGAGATTAGCGAATGAAGGGATGAATTTGGCCCCCATCGCTGTATCCCTTATCTGGAGAAAATAGTTGCCATCGAATATAAAATAGGTATGTTTAAGTAAAAAGCTGGTTACCTCTATAATATAATTTATGAAGCTGGGTGTATAGGTACTATCTCTCTCCAAAAAGAATCGTATTGCTCTTAAGCCCATCTCATGGGGGATAGAGGAGTAGAGGGATACCACATCCACAGTTAACCAACTGTAGTGTGGTTCCCACTTGCTATTTTCCAAAATCTGCAAAAGATGTTTAGTGTCCCTAAGGTAACTATTGAGGTTGGAAACTAACGGTTGTAGCAGACTGTCTAGCCATTCTGATAATGGTTCGCATATAGACCCAATACCTGATACAATAGGGCGTCCTTTTACTTGCTCAATAGATTTATGAACCTTTGGGAGAATATGGAAAATTGGTTCTTGTACAGCTAGGTAGTCATGGGTGTCTCGATCAATGTGGCCTTGTTCTAGGCCATCGTCTAATAGTGACCTAATTTTTCTCGAAAAAATTGAGGTTGGGTCACTAACGGAAACTAACGGTTGTAGCAAACTGTCTAGCCATTCTGATAATGGTTCGCATATAGATCCAATACCTAAAACAATAGGTTTTTTCTAATTACCTAAAGCTTTCCCCTTTGAAAACGGACTTGCCTCTATTTATTTATTTACTTATTTATTTATTTTTTCATATAACCATATATTTAGCAATTTTGTATATTCTGTGTACTTTTGCTCTTTTTATGCTTATGTTTGAGTACGCTTTAATCCATACTATGTGTGAATTTTCAGCTTCTACTTTCAAAAGGGTATAACATTGGTTCTGTCTATATTGTTTCTATATATATACTAGTAAGAAGATATATACTCTTATTGATGACAATAAGCTTCAATTACATATTAGTGATCATCTAAGGACTTTTTCCAGCATTAATATCTTCATTGCTTCAAAAGTATATATTCACAAACATAGCGATTTAATAGAGCAGCGGTGCTAACAGTACTTCTAAATCAGGGCAAACATATTTGAGTACAATATCAATACTTGTTAGTATATAGTATGATTAACCAGCAAATGATATTGACTTAGAATACAGTCACACTGTGTTATATTAAATTGGGTTAGGGAAGTTTTTTCAAGCTTCTATTTAAACTGAATTATTCATTTAATCACCCATTAGTGTGTGATCTAGCAGTATTCACAAAATTCATTCCCAAGGAATATCCATATGTTTTGAATATATTAGAATTTAATGTAAGTCAATATACTTATATATATTTTTGAATTGTTATCTACAATAATTGTGTATACAGTTGCCTTTAAGTGTATTATAGCTATTCATTTTAGCACTTATCTCAAACATCCTATTACAAACAAACAACAAACTTTAGTTAGTAACCAATAAGTTAACATCCAGAGGTGGTCATATCTTAAGCCATAAATATAAAAATATTCACAGATTGTTAAAAAATATAAATTGGTTCACAACTTAGAGATCTTAGGCTGTATTGTATGGGTCTAGATAAATCCCTTATAGATTGCTGAAGAATAGTAGACATTGGTTTACAATTTCTGTCTTTGGAACTTACCTATAGCTTTAGAATTTAGGACATCTCAATATTTGAAGGTCATTCGTATATGATAATTGTTGTACCATTTATCTAGTTGATAGAACAGTAAGTAGTAGTATATTGGTATATTGTTAGATTTATCATCATATAGTACACTGTGATATGGAGGCCTCTATTGGGTATGAAGAGTCTAGTAATCTCTATTATTCGCAAATTTCATTGGCTGAATTGGACCAACTGGAGAATGATTTTGAACAGATTTTTAATGAGACTCTAGTCACTAGTTCTCTGGGTGGCCGTTTTCAGACACTGGAAGTATTAATGAAAAAGGAAACCAAATTAAAATGGGATAATGGACATTGGAAAGGTATATCCGTTTGAAAATTGTCCCTTGTGGCCTTAGGATAAGAAAATTTCCTTCTTTTCAAATTGAGGATAAAACCTTTATTGACAAATGGAACAATAATTTGTCAGAATGTTCATTTAAACTCATGCAACTTATTATAGAATACAAAGATTCCCAACAGAATACAAATTGAAAAGTTACAGGCAGAATTACATGCATACATCACTGAGATAAAATACAGGGAGTATAACGGTATACTCAAAGAAACTATAGCCTCATTAAAGAAAGAACTAATAGAGACGAAACATGAAAAATTAATGCGAGACCAACAGGATTATACCCAAAATAGGGTTTATATATGGCAGAGATTCCCTAGAAGTAGGTCAAGGGACAGAAATAGAAGGAGAAATCCAGGTCAAAATACAACAGGTTCAGAGTCAGGTGGTACTAGCCACTCAGAAAATGATCTATCGGATAATGATCAAGAGAATAGTCTAGTAGGAGCCCATCCAAAACCAATACTCAAAATTCTTAAAGATCAAAAAACGGTCAGATTTACAGACAAGACAGTTGACACCCCTGCCCACATAGGCAACAGCAGACTACCTCCCACTACAGTGGTCAGTGGGAGGGATAATACTTCCTCAATGAATACGGATCCTAAAGACCTGGATCAGGTTTTTTACACCGCCCCAATGAATCCCTCCATAAGAGGAGGAAGAGGAGGGGAGGAAAGAGGTATAAAAAGAGGAGCAAGGGGAGGAAGGATGAACCACTCCCAGTATCATCTGAGACAAAACAAGAAACAGGTCAAATACCAATAGGGAACATAGCTACTACTGTCATTAAAAATAATGTAAAGTGAACTTAAAATTCTAAGCTATGCTGTGACAGTCTCAGGGACCACAGTAGACAACCCGGGGGATCACATCCTAAAATTGGCGACAAATTTGAATTACAATTTTTTTAAGTTTTTAGCATCATCACTGGGTGTGATAGATATATGGCGTAAACTTAATCCGGATGGCAGGGACTTCACGTGTGTCTCTCGGGTCTCCCCCACTATGTCTCGCATTGACCTGTTTCTGATCTCTGTCTGCCTCCCTGATACCTCAGGTTGGGGATGCTAAGATTGGGGAAGTGATAGTCTCAGACCACGCCCCCATAGGGCTATTTATGGACACTTTGCCGCGCTCAGGCAATCACAGAAATCTCAGATTTCCACAATACTTGCTTACCTCCCAAGAGTTTCAGTTATATATAGAAAATTGTTGGGACGATTTCCAAACTAATAATGCACAGCATATGTCGAATCCAGAACTTTTCTGGCAGATGGCAAAGGTGGTGCTGACTGGTGATATCTTGGCTTTTGTTTCTCGTAGGAAAAAAACGCAAGCAGAGAGACTACAGAGATTGCGGGAGGACTTGGCAGCCTGTTATGGTGTATATCGGGCTACGCCCACATGGCGCTGTTATCAGAATTATATTAGTGCCAAGAAAGAATATGATGCGCTGCTGGCATATCAAGCTTCTCAAACATTGCTGAGAGGTAGGGGTAGATACTATAGATACAGAGATAAATCAGGTAGACTGCTGGCCTCTTTGGTTAACCCTAAAATCCTCCAGGCGCTTTGTAGCTGTGATTAAGGATGGAAATACTTTGATTAAAGACCCTAAGCGGATTGCGGAGACATTTGCTGCTTACTATTCCAAACTGTACGCGAGTAGCCAAGGGACTTCGGAGGAGATAATGAGTGAATTCTTGAACTCCATTAAACTCCCACAGGAATCAGAGAAACAATTAAACAAGCTTAACGCACCCATTTCCACAGAGGAAGTAGATAAGACGATCATGTCCCTAAAATTAAGCAAGGCAGCGGGCCCGGGCGGGCTACCTATAGAGTTCTATAGACTATTGAACTCTAGAGTGACGCCAATATTAACTGATCTTTATACGGGGTACTTCTCGGACGCGACAAAACCGGCTAGGGTCTTTTCGGCTGCATACATCACCCTTATCCCTAAGGCGGGCAAAGATACCCTTCTCCCGGAGTCTTATAGGCCAATATCATTGTTGAACTCCGACTATATGATTCTGAATAAGCTAATTGTGGAGCGCCTCAAATTTATCCTGCCGGACCTGATCCATGTGGATCAGACGGGATTCATGCTGGCAAGATCCTCAGTGACAAATGTGCGTAGGATACTGCAGATCCTACAGCATTTTTGTAATACAAAGCAATTGGGGGAAGGGGGCAAACTTCCAGAGGCCTTTCTGTTGTCCTTGGACGCAGAAAAGGCCTTTGATAGGGTAGAGTGGCAACACCTTTTGCATACGCTGACCAGATTTAACTTCTCGGGTCCCTTTGTCTCATTTATTGCGAACCTCTACTCCTCCCTATCGCTAACATATGTGTCAACAACCTATTCTCTCCTGATGTCGTGTTGCAGAGGGGTACGAGGCAGGGTTGCCCTTTATCCCCCCTATTATTCGACTTGGCGTTGGAGCCCCTGGCGGTCAAACTGCGTCAGATATTCCTGGGTATTGAAATAGCGGGCTGCACACAACATCTCGCATTGTATGCGGATGATATGCTCCTATTTGTACGGGATCCTAAAATCCACATACCATCCATTATACGCACACTGCAGGACTTTGGATCTTTTTCAGGTTATAAAGCTAATATGCAAAAATCTGAGATTCTATGGCTGCATGGGGGTAGGGGGTAGATCAGGAATATCCGTTTACAATAGCAAATCAGGTAATTACTTATCTGGGTATTCAGATACACACGAATCCTCACAAATTATATTCGGTTAATATGACTCCCCTGTGTTCTAAGTTGAGCAACCAGATGAGAAGTTGAAGATCTCTTCCCATCTCATTGGCGGGTAGGGTCAGTCTTCTTAAGATGGTAATTCTGCCCCGCCTCCTCTATCCTATGCTCATGCTGCCACTGTTGCTTACTAAAGGAGATGGGAAATCTCTAAACTCGGCTCTACGGTACTTCATTTGGCGAGGAGGCAAGCCTCGTATCTCGATGGCCAAGATGTCCCTAAGTTATACTAATGGTGGTATGTCACTGCCAGACATTAGGCTTTACAATTGGGCAGCTTTGATACGTTTGGTACTCGATTGGCAGGTAGGCACAAAGCATTTCTATAGGCATAATTTGGAGAGGGCTACCTTGGGAGGAGTTACCTTGGCGTACCTACCGCACATGACACGGTCGAAGGCAGCTACATCCTTTGAGGGGAACCTGTTATATAAGGATCCCATAAGGGCATGGCATCTGGCTCATAGCTTCTTAACCAGAGGGAGTCTGGGTTCTACTTACCTTCCCTTTAGCGGCAATCCAGATTTCCCAGCGGGCATGGACTTGAAACCATTTCGGCAATGGGAGGAACTTGGCTTGAGGAATGTGGGACAGCTAGTGGAACCACTAATGAAAACTTTTAAACCCTTTTCTATGTTACAAAGGGAATACAATCTCCCAAACGGCCATTTTTATGCGTATCTGCAGGTACGCCACTATGTGGATACGTTAGTTAGAGAGGGACCAGAGTTCTGGGAGGGCTCCCCATTTCGGCTCACTCAATCCCTGTTTAAAATGGGCAGATTCTCATTATCGGAGATATATCAAACCCTTTTGCAGCCGAGACTACGCCTTATTCAACCAACCCTGTTGGCGGGATGGCAGAGAGAGGGTCTGCGGGACACTACATGGGAGGAGGCTCGGGAAGGGCTGGGAAAGATCAGGAGGGCCACTCTGTCTGCTAATCTGAGAGAAACACAGGTCTGGTTTTTGCACAAAGCATACCTGACTCCTAAAAGCCTTGCCAGATGGATCCCCGAATGGCCTAATAAATGCTCTAAATGTTCTGCGGAGTCCCCGGGCCTGTTGCATAGTATTTGGGAATGCCCTCTGATTAGACAATTTTGGAGCAAAATGCAATATTGGGTCAATACAAAAATGGGCATACAGATAGACTTTACGCCTAAGGTTATATTATTTTTGCAATGGGAGCAACAACACAGACAACATGACTCTGAACTGACTTTACTTATACTGCTAGCAAGGAAAGCCATACTTAACTTCTGGACAAAAAACAAAGGCCCAACAATGACATACTTCAGGAATATGCTGAAAGCTCAGCTATTTGTGGAACAAATTGATGTTAGAGTGGATGTGGGAAACAGACTGAATTTATTTTTGAGAAAGTGGCGTAGGCTAATATTAACTTTTTAATTAGAGGTGCAACGACAGGTATTGGCACCTTTTCGCAACACAAGTATATTTCTAGAAGACTCATTGCGGGGAGAATGGAATCACATTGTACTTCAATGAACCCTTCCCTTTGTTTCTGTAACCCCTCCCCTCTCTCCCACCACCACCCCCCCCCCTTTTTTTTTTTTTTTTTTTTCTCTCTCCTCCTTCCGGACCACCGAACTCTCTATGTTGGTTTAACACTTTGAGTTGCAGGCCCACACATTGCAACGGTTGAATATGTTATTTAAAAGGTTAGTTTAGTTTTGTTTTTAAGGGTAAGGGGGCTAAGAGAGAAGCGGTTTTCTCTCTAATAAATGACAAAATATGAGAGTTGGATACATGTGAACTCTGGATAAGCTTGAAGATAATAATTTATTGGAAACTGTTCAAATATGTAATGATAAACATTGTTCTGAAAATGTGTGACGTACTATTGAATTGTATGGGTACTTTCACATGTTCTCTCTCAATAAAAAAAATAAAATAAAAAAATTTCTAAGCTATGGTTTGGGTTTTGTGCCTACGAGTAAATTCAACTTATTTCAGACATTGGAAGATGTCAATAGATTAATTCGAAATATGACACTTAAGAAACATTTTAAAAACCAACAAATAGACTGTCTTGATAACAGTAACAACAAATATATGCCACTAAGAGCTATAGATAACATACACTTTGATTTTTCTGAATTACAAGATATTGAAAATCTGGCAAGTCTCAAAAGAGAGGGATTAACACAATCATTGGAAATAAACTCACATGGAGGTTTTAGGCCCAAGTCAATTTTTTACCCAGTACAGACCAGAGGGGACATTTTGTTATCTTTCCAAAAAAGAATAAAAGCAGATATAGTCACTTTGTCTAAAGAACCAACTACATTCCACTCTAATGTGACCATAAATGAGAAAAAGGCCATAGATTCTTTAAGAAAGGATAATCATTTTGTAAAAATAAAAATGGCTGATAAGGGTGGAGTAAGTGGTGTGGAGTAAGGAGACATACAAAAAATGAAATCTTAAGGCAGCTAGGTTGCCATGAGGACTATAGATCTATACCAGGTGACCCAACCTCAATTTTTTCGAGAAAAATTAGGTCACTATTAGACGATGGCCTAGAACAAGGCCACATTGATCGAGACACCCATGACTACCTAGCTGTACAAGAACCAATTTTCCATATTCTCCCAAAGGTTCATAAATCTATTGAGCAAGTAAAAGGACGCCCTATTGTATCAGGTATTGGGTCTATATGCGAACCATTATTAGAATGGCTAGACAGTCTGCTACAACCGTTAGTTTCCAACCTCAATAGTTACCTTAGGGACACTAAACATGTTTTGCAGATTTTGGAAAATAGCAAGTGGGAACCACACTACAGTTGGTTAACTGTGGATGTGGTATCCCTCTACTCCTCTATCCCCCATGAGATGGGCTTAAGAGCAATACGATTATTTTTGGAGAGAGATAGTACCTATACACCCAGCTTCATAAATTATATTATAGAGGTAACCAGCTTTTTACTTAAGCATACCTATTTTAGATTCAATGACAACTATTTTCTCCAGATAAGGGGTACAGCGAAGGGGGCTAAATTCGCCCCCTCATTCGCTAATCTCACTATGGGTTGGTGGGAACTCTACACCATATATGGAGAAAACAACGCATTCACTAACAAGATCAGGTCATACTATAGATTTATAGATGACCTCATCTTTATATGGAAAGGGGATCTGACAGAAGTTGATGATTTTGTTAATTATCTCAATCAGAACATATGGGGCTTAAAGTTTACATTTGAGTTTAATAAAAACTCAATTTGTTATCTTGACCTGCAAATAACATCAAACAGTGAAACAAAAAAAGTGGAAACCTCAAACTACAGAAAAACGATTTTGGGAAACACCCTTTTGCATGGGAAATGTAGCCACCCAGGAAGTGTACAGAAGTCCATAGCAAAAGGACAATTTGTTAGATTAAAGAGAAACAGTTCTAACAATCAAGAATATGAAAAACATAGTGATGACTTAAAAAAGTGATTACATGACAGAGGATAAAAAATTGATTGAGAAAGTGAATAAACAGGTGGATGAGACTGACAGACAATGCTTACTGATAGATACATCTAAGACAGTAGCACTAAGACGAAACACAGATCAAGTGATATTTGTCACACAATACTCTTCCAATTATGATGAAGTCTGTAAAATTATCAAAAACCATCTACCGATGTTAGCAGCCGATGAAGGACTGACAGAAGTAGTAGAAAAGGGATGCAGATTTTCATACAGGAAAGGTGTTACTTTAGGTAACATTTTGTCACCAAGTGATTTACCACCTGACCACCAAACCAGTTCTTGGTTAACATCAAAAGGGATGTATAGGTGTAGCTACAGCCAGTGTATCCATTGTAGCTTCATAGAAAAATGAGAGAAGTTTAAATTTCATGTAAGCTTCAAAGAGTATCAGATACAGAGTTGTGTGAATTGTCGGTCAAAATTTGTAGTTTATATAGCCTGGTGTACCTGCTCAGAGAGACAATATATTGGATGTACATCCAGAGAGGCTAGGGAAAGAATATGCCAGCACCTCTCAGACATAAAAAGAGCAGACACAAGGTCAGAATTAGCCAAACACTTCATACAGGTACATGCCAGCTCCAATTTGACTTTCAAATGGAAAATAATAGAAAAATTAAAGAAACCGAAAAGAGGAGGAGATTTGAACAAACTGCTCCTTAAGAGGGAGGCTTTTTGGATATTCTCTCTGGCCACCAGGATCCCCAATGACTTTAATTCCCTGTATGATATTATCAACTTTTGGGAATAAATTTAAACTTTTGGGAAAGAATTTAAATTACTATTTAAATTTTTATTTAAATTATTTATCTTATTATTAGGCATTTAAATTATTACTAGGCATTTAAATATCCAGTAACACTATATATATCCTATGGTCTGAAAATATCTTGGGAATATAAACACGTATTGTATGACTAGCAAAGTACAGGCTCACTTAAGTTCACCTACCTTTTATGTATTGTATTATATCTAGAATATAGATTAGGTGACTCTACACTAGTCACATACATATATAGATCATATTACACATGAGAATACATTCATCAGAAGGGATTTAATAACTTTTTAAAAACTATATACAGTATATAATGAAGGTGGTATACATATAACAAAATGAACATTAACATTATCAATATCATTTACTAACTTATATTAGTGAGACAAAGTAGGTGACAAGGGTAAAAGTAAGAAATTACAAGTAGTATTAGCTATGCCTGTCACAGAGGCTGATATAACATAATACAATACAATAAAATAAATTGAATCTATATGTTAGTAAAGGTGATAAAAGCAACTGTTTGTGGTGCTTGTCACCAGTATCTATTCAAAATCTATTTAAAATCTACTTAAAATCTATTGTAGACCTTGATTATATACAGCGAAATATATATATGAGATCACATTTGTAAGCAATGATGTTCGTATTAATACCTAGACCTATATATGCACATACATATTTTTATTTGAACAAAAGTATGTAATCTGTCACATAAGAAATATTTGTCTTTATATGCATGACTGCTTAAAAGCATGGGAGGTTTAATTAAGTTGATATATGAAGTGGCAGCATAAGTTTAAATACATACAAAGTGAGCAAAGTGAATTGTAACATATGGTAGGCATAGGGTTAACTACTAAAGTAGATTGTGTAAAGGTATTTCAGTGAACCAATGAGTAACCAGCTTAAGGTATCAATTTTAATGGCACATATGGTTTTAATTATGTCTATGATTAAGGCTACGGCCGAAACATGTCAGACGTTTTTGCTGCTTGAAGCTGTGTGATTTTTGATTTTTATCAATCCTTTTAACTTTATGTTGAATAAACTTGGACTTTTTAAACGAAGATAAGTTTTTGCGGACTTCATTTCAAACATTTCAATAAAGAACTTCTCTCATTAAGCTGAGCACCTTCAGGTCCGTCAAAATTCTATTGCAGCACAGCTCCTTTTGTCATAGGAGGCATAATACAGACAGGCAGAGAAAGGGGCAGGACCTTTGTTTAGACGCTGAACACAAGAGAAAGCGACAGACAGCGTGGGAATATTGGAGTCAGCTGAGACTACAAGGAGAGTCTTTCTCTCTCTCATGTACCCCAAAGGACAAGGAGGTAACCTTCCGGTCAGGTGAGCATCCCCCGGTTTCATCAGGCTACGGTAGTGGTTGTTGGAGCCTCGAGGAATAGAAAACCTTAGAACCGGATGTAAGTTTTTACCCTTACCTGGGGAGGAGAGAGTTTTCAGCCACACGTTTGTGAGTATACTCCTTTATATTCAAAGACGATCGCCTTTCTCTTGATAGCCTTTAATACCGCTTGCAGCTTGCACAGTTTCACTAGGGTTATTTACTAACTTTGCTTACTATATATATATATATATATATATATATATATATATATATATATATATATATATATATATATATATATATATATATATATATATATTGATCTGAAACTTATACTATATTAGATAAATGTCTGCTGTATGAAATAAGTAGCTATTTAGACAATCTAAAATGTTTAACTGTGTCAGAATAACAACATTGTCTCTTTCATTTCAGACCTAGAAGAAAACAGTAAATTGTCCCATAAATTATATATAAATGGTGTTTTTATACACTCAGCAAGAGATATACAGATATGCAATGTTTATATTAATATGGGATAATAATCAAATGTAAATATAGCTATATGAAATTACATCAGATTGCTACTCACAAGGTATGTCTATGATATAAAACGTTGACTAGGAAATGCAATATATATATATATATATATATATATATATAAAACACGGAAGGACCGGGTACACATCCTATGACCCTGCAACATGCTCAGCCCTGGGTGCTACTGGCACTCACAGGAAGCTGTGCTGTCCCCAGAGCCACAAGCAGTTAACCACAGACAGGTCTGGGTGCAAGAACCATAGGGAAAATTACAAAACAAATTAATACAACACACAGAGAAAACCCAGCACTCACTTACAAGCTCTCAGCTAAGATTTAAAAGCAAAACTGGAAAGGTTAGTCACCGCATCTGGCCAAATGTAAGTGAGTGCTGGGTTTTCTCTGTGTGTTGTATTAATTTGTTTTGTAATTTTCCCTATGGTTCTTGCACCCAGACCTGTCTGGGGTTAACTGCTTGTGGCTCTGGGGACAGCACAGCTTCCTGTGAGTGCCAGTGGCACCCAGGGCTGAGCATGTTGCAGGGTCATAGGATGTGTACCCGGTCCGGTATGAGAGTGCAGTTCCCTTCCGTGTTTTGTATATGTCTAGGGTGATAACATATTCCTGTGCACCCTTTTTTTGTTTTCAGTTTGTTTGGATTTGAAAGCTTGCATTGTGTGTCTGTTTTAGTGTCTCAGGTATTGGAGAGGACCTTGACGTGGTACCTGAGCTTGTCCCATTTGGCCAGATGCGGTGACTAACCTTTCCAGTTTTGCTTTTAAATCTTAGCTGAGAGCTTGTAAGTGAGTGCTGGGTTTTCTCTGTGTGTTGTATTAATTTGTTTTGTAATTTTACCTATGGTTCTTGCACCCAGACCTGTCTGGGGTTAACTGCTTGTGGCTCTGGGGACAGCACAGCTTCCTGTGAGTGCCAGTGGCACCCAGGGCTGAGCATGTTGCAGGGTCATATGATGTGTACCCGGTCCGGTATGAGAGTGCAGTTCCCTTCCGTGTTTTGTATATGTCTAGGGTGATTACATATTCCTGTGCACCCTTTTTTTGTTTTCAGTTTGTTTGGATTTGAAAGCTTGCATTGTGTGTCTGTTTTAGTGTCTCAGGTATTCTAAAGCTATAATTATATTGCAGCTGGTAATTTAAAGAGCATATTTGGTGTTTTAAGTTTATATCCATAGTCCTAGAATCAGTCATATTTAATGCTAAGTAGTTTATTTGCTAGACAGGATTTTGCACTCCAGATTTATAAGTCAGTCATTATTTACAGAATAAGCATGTATAATTGATTCATAAATATAATTCAAGATGTTTATAAATGTAACTAATCTAGAGCAAAGGAATAAATATTATTTTTTAATTGTTATGTATATACATTTTATTGGTTGGCAACTGCGGAAATAAGTACACCAACATTTTCTTGGAGGTTATTGCTAAAATAATAATAAATAATTATTTTGTTACCTTGTATATACCGACAAACCTTTCAGAACTTGTTTCTAGGGAAACCATTTTGGATGAGATTAAGGATCGCATTAAACTCCTGAGAGCAGCAAATTTGTGACATAGCAGTGGAAAGAATGCTTCATTAGCTGTTTTAGCTAAACAAGCTTTGTAGCTTTAGTCTTGGTCTGCTGATATGGTATCTAAATGCAGATTGCTTTCTATTCCCTTTCAGGTAAATGTTTGCCACTGGGGGTAGGGGAGCATTTCTGCCCCAAGATGAAAAAAATCTAAGGGTAAGCTTAGATCCTCAGGGTTTTTTCGTTTGTTTCAGCAATCTAAGGCTCAGAAAGCTTTCCCTTCTGCCCAGAGTTTAGGCTACTCTGAATCTTTCTGGAAGTCAAGCCCTTCTTGGTCCAAAAACACAGTCCAAGAAGTCTTTTCCAGCCTCCAAGAAGACATGAAGGTGTAGCCCCCAGGCCTAGTGGGGGGGGGGCAGTTTGAGTAGCAGGTGGCTTGGTATAAAGCGGTTCGGTTTCCATTTGGTATTGCAAATTATTTCTCCAACATTGGTGTGTCCGGTCCACGGCGTCATCCTTACTTGTGGGATATTCTCTTCCCCAACAGGAAATGGCAAAGAGTCCCAGCAAAGCTGGACATATAGTCCCTCCTAGGCTCCGCCCACCCCAGTCATTCTCTTTGCCGTTGCACAGGCAACATCTCCACGGAGATGGTTAAGAGTTTTTTTGGTGTTTTAATGTAGTTTTTATTCTTCTATCAAGTGTTTGTTATTTTAAAATAGTGCTGGTATGTACTATTTACTCTGAAACAGAAAAGGATGAAGATTTCTGTTTGTAAGAGGAAGATGATTTTAGCAGACAGTAACTAAAATCGATTGCTGTTTCCACATAGGACTGTTGAGATGAAGTAACTTCAGTTGGGGGAAACAGTTAGCAGACTTTTCTGCTTAAGGTATGACTAGGCATATTTCTAACAAGACTGTGTAATGCTGGAAGGCTGTCATTTCCCCTCATGGGGACCGGTAAGCCATTTTCTTAGTCAAACATACAGAATAAAGGGCTTAATAAGGGCTAAAAAACTGGTAGACATTTTTATGGGCTAAATCGATTGCTTTATTTGGGCATATTATTCAGATTTAGGCTAACAATTGGCATTTATAATCTTGGGGAACGTTTATAAAACGGCAGGCACTGTGTTGGACACCTTTTTCAGTTAGGGGGCCTTTCTAGTTATAGACTGAGCCTCATTTTCGCGCCATTACTGCGCAGTTGTTTTTGGAGAGCAGGGCATGCAGATGCATGTGTGAGGATCTAAGAATCACTAAAAAAGCTTCTAGAAGGCGTCATTTGGTATCGTATTCCCCTCTGGGCTTGGTTGGGTCTCAGCAAAGACTATAGCTGGGACTGTATAGGGGTTAAATTTTAAAACGGCTCCGGTTCCGTTATTTTAAGGGTTAAAGCTCTGAAATTTGGTGTGCAATACATTTAATGCTTTAAGACACTGTGGTGAAATTTTGGTAATTTTTGAACAATTCCTTCATACTTTTTCACATATTCAGTAATAAAGTGTTTTCTGTTTGAAATTTAAAGAGACAGTAACGGTTTTATTTTAAAACGTTTTTTGTGCTTTGTTGACAAGTTTAAGCCTGTTTAACATGTCTGTACCTTCAGATAAGCTATGTTCTATATGTATGAAAGCCAATGTGTCTCCCCATTTAAATTTATGTGATAATTGTGCCATAGCGTCCAAACAAAGTAAGGACAGTACTGCCACAGATAATGATATTGCCCAAGATGATTCCTCAGATGAGGGGAGTAAACATGATACTACATCATCTCCTACTGTGTCTACACCAGTTTTGCCCACGCAGGAGGCCCCTAGTACATCTAGTGCGCCAATACTTATTACCATGCAACAATTAACGGCTGTAATGGATAACTCCATAGCAAATCTTTTATCCAAAATGCCTACTTATCAGAGAAAGCGCGATTGCTCTGTTTTAAACACTGAAGAGCAAGAGGGCGCTGATGATAATTGTTCTGTCATACCCTCACACCAATCTGAAGGGGCCATGAGGGAGGTTTTTTCTGATGGAGAAATCTCAGATTCAGGAAAAATTTCTCATCACGCTGAACCTGATGTTGTGACATTTAAATTTAAATTAGAACATCTCCGCGCACTGCTTAAGGTGGTGTTATCTACTCTGGATGATTGTGACAACTTGGTCATCCCAGAGAAATTATGCAAGATGGACAAGTTCCTAGAGGTTCCGGTGCTCCCCGACGCTTTTCCTATACCCAAGCGGGTGGCGGACATAGTAAATAAGGAGTGGGAAAAGCCCGGCATACCTTTTGTTCCCCCCCCTATATTTAAGAAATTATTTCCTATGGTCAACCCCAGAAAGGACTTATGGCAGACAGTCCCCAAGGTCGATGGGGCAGTTTCTACTCTAAACAAACGCACTACTATTCCTATCGAAGATAGTTGTGCTTTCAAAGATCCTATGGATAAAAAATTAGAAGGTTTACTTAAAAAGATTTTTGTACAGCAAGGCTACCTTCTACAACCAATTTCATGCATTGTTCCTGTCACTACGGCAGCGTGGTTCTGGTTCGGGGAACTAGAAAAGTCGCTCAGTAGAGAAACTCCATATGAGGAGGTTATGGACAGAGTTAACGCACTTAAATTGGCTAACTCTTTTATTTTAGATGCCGCTTTGCAATTAGCTAGATTAGCGGCGAAAAATTCAGGGTCTGCTATTGTGGCACGCAGAGCGCTTTGGCTAAAGTCTTGGTCAGCGGATGTGTCATCCAAGACAAAATTGCTTAACATCCCTTTCAAGGGTAAAACTTTATTTGGACCAGAATTGAAAGAGATTATTTCAGACATCACTGGGGGAAAGGGCCACGCCCTTCCACAGGATAGGTCTTTTAAGGCTAAAAATAAGCCTAATTTTCGTCCTTTTCGCAGAAACGGACCAGCCTCTAATTCTGCATCCTCTAAGCAAGAGGGTAATATCTCACAACCCAAACCAGCCTGGAAACCAATGCAAGGCTGGAACAAGGGTAAGCAGGCCAAGAAGCCTGCCACTGCTAACAAAACAGCATGAAGGAGTAGCCCCCGATCCGGGACCGGATCTAGTGGGGGGCAGACTCTCTCTCTTTGCTCAGGCTTGGGCAAGAGATGTTCAGGATCCTTGGGCGCTAGAAATAGTTTCTCAAGGTTATCTCCTGGAATTCAAGGAACTACCCCCAAGGGGAAGGTTCCACAGGTCTCACGTATCCTCAAACCAAATAAAGAGACAGGCATTCTTACATTGTGTAGAAGACCTGTTAAAAATGGGAGTGATACACCCAGTTCCAATAAAGGAACAAGGAATGGGATTTTATTCCAATCTGTTCGTAGTTCCCAAAAAGGAGGGAACGTTCAGACCAATTTTGGATTTGAAGATCCTAAACAAATTTCTCAGGGTACCATCGTTCAAAATGGAAACTATTCGAACGATCCTACCCACCATCCAGGAAAGTCAATTTATGACTACCGTGGATCTAAAGGATGCGTACCTACATATTCCTATCCACAAAAAACATCATCAGTTCCTAAGGTTCGCTTTTCTGGACAAGCATTACCAGTTTGTGGCCCTCCCATTCAGGTTGGCCACTGCTCCAAGGATTTTCACAAAGGTGCTAGGGTCCCTTCTAGCGGTTCTAAGACCAACGGGCATTGCAGTAGTACCTTACTTGGACGACATTCTAATACAAGCGTCGTCTCTGTCAAAAGCAAAGGCTCATACGGAGATCGTTCTAGCCTTTCTCAGATCTCACGGATGGAAGGTGAACAAAGAAAAAAGTTCTCTGTCCCCGTCAACAAGAGTTCCCTTCTTGGGAACAATAATAGATTCCTTAGAAATGAGGATTTTTCTGACAGAGGTCAGAAAATCAAAACTTCTAAGCTCTTGTCAAGTGCTTCATTCTGTTCCTCGTCCTTCCATAGCGCAGTGCATGGAAGTAGTAGGATTGATGGTTGCAACAATGGACATAGTTCCTTTTGTACGAATTCATCTAAGACCATTACAACTGTGCATGCTCAAACAGTGGAATGGGGATTATACAGACTTGTCTCCAATGATTCAAGTAGATCAAAAGACCAGAGATTCACTCCGTTGGTGGCTGACCCTGGACCATCTATCCCAGGGAATGAGCTTCCGCAGACCAGAGTGGGTCATTGTCACGACCGACGCCAGTCTGGTGGGCTGGGGCGCGGTCTGGGAATCCCTGAAAGCTCAGGGACTATGGTCTCGGGAAGAGTCTCTTCTCCCGATAAACATTCTGGAACTGAGAGCGATATTCAATGCTCTCAGAGCTTGGCCTCAACTAGCAAAGGCCAAATTCATAAGGTTTCAATCAGACAACATGACGACCGTTGCATATATCAATCATCAGGGGGGAACAAAGAGTTCCCTGGCGATGAAAGAAGTGACCAAAATAATTCAATGGGCGGAGGATCACTCCTGCCACTTGTCTGCGATCCACATCCCAGGAGTGGAAAATTGGGAAGCGGATTTTCTGAGTCGTCAGACATTCCATCCGGGGGAGTGGGAACTCCATCCGGAAATCTTTGCCCAAATAGCTCAATTATGGGGCATTCCAGACATGGATCTGATGGCGTCTCGTCAGAACTTCAAGGTCCCTTGCTACGGGTCCAGATCCAGGGATCCCAAGGCGACTCTAGTAGATGCACTAGTAGCACCTTGGACCTTCAACCTAGCTTATGTATTCCCACCGTTTCCTCTCATTCCCAGGCTAGTAGCCAGGATCAATCAGGAGAGGGCCTCTGTGATCTTGATAGCTCCTGCGTGGCCACGCAGGACTTGGTATGCAGACCTGGTGAATATGTCATCGGCTCCACCATGGAAGCTACCTTTGAGACAGGACCTTCTTGTTCAGGGTCCATTCGAACATCCAAATCTGGTCTCCCTCCAACTGACGGCTTGGAGATTGAACGCTTGATTCTATCAAAGCGTGGGTTTTCAGATTCTGTTATAGATACTCTGGTTCAGGCCAGAAAACCTGTAACTAGAAAAATTTACCATAAGATGTGGAAAAAATATATCTGTTGGTGTGAATCCAAAGGATTTCCATGGAATAAGATAAAAATTCCTAAGATTCTCTCCTTTCTACAAGAAGGTTTGGAGAAAGGATTATCTGCAAGTTCTCTAAAGGGACAGATCTCTGCTTTATCTGTCTTACTACACAAAAGACTGGCAGCTGTGCCAGATGTTCAAGCATTTGTTCAGGCTTTGGTTCGGATTAAGCCTGTTTACAGACCTTTGACTTCTCCCTGGAGTCTAAATCTAGTTCTTTCAGTTCTTCAAGGGGTTCCGTTTGAACCTTTACATTCCATAGATATTAAGTTACTATCTTGGAAAGTTTTGTTTTTGGTTGCAATTTCTTCTGCTAGAAGAGTTTCAGAGTTATCTGCTCTGCAGTGTTCTCCGCCCTATCTGGTGTTCCATGCAGATAAGGTGGTTTTGCGTACTAAGCCTGGTTTTCTTCCTAAAGTTGTTTCCAACAAAAATATTAACCAGGAGATAGTTGTACCTTCTTTGTGTCCGAATCCAGTTTCAAAGAAGGAACGTTTGTTACACAATTTGGACGTTGTCCGTGCTCTAAAGTTCTATTTAGAGGCTACTAAAGATTTCAGACAAACATCTTCCTTGTTCGTCGTTTATTCTGGTAAAAGGAGAGGTCAAAAAGCGACTTCTACCTCTCTTTCCTTTTGGCTTAAAAGCATTATCCGATTGGCTTACGAGACTGCCGGACGGCAGCCTCCTGAAAGAATCACAGCTCACTCCACTAGGGCTGTGGCTTCCACATGGGCCTTCAAGAACGAGGCTTCTGTTGACCAGATATGTAAGGCAGCGACTTGGTCTTCACTGCACACTTTTGCAAAATTTTACAAATTTGATACTTTTGCTTCTTCGGAGGCGATTTTTGGGAGAAAGGTTTTGCAAGCTGTGGTGCCTTCCGTTTAGGTAACCTGATTTGCTCCCTCCCTTCATCCGTGTCCTAAAGCTTTGGTATTGGTTCCCACAAGTAAGGATGACGCCGTGGACCGGACACACCAATGTTGGAGAAAACAGAATTTATGCTTACCTGATAAATTACTTTCTCCAACGGTGTGTCCGGTCCACGGCCCGCCCTGGTTTTTTTAATCAGGTCTGATGAATTATTTTCTCTAACTACAGTCACCACAGTACCATATGGTTTCTCCTATATATATTTCCTCCTGTCCGTCGGTCGAATGACTGGGGTGGGCGGAGCCTAGGAGGGACTATATGGCCAGCTTTGCTGGGACTCTTTGCCATTTTCTGTTGGGGAAGAGAATATCCCACAAGTAAGGATGACGCCGTGGACCGGACACACCGTTGGAGAAAGTAATTTATCAGGTAAGCATAAATTCTGTTTTTCAGGGGTATTGAATAAGCTTCTTTTAAGGCCTCTTTGGGAAAGATTATTTCTGTCTCGAGTACATTGATATCCTTTAAAATCCCAAGCTTGTGTAAGAGATCTGGAATTAATGGAAGTTATTAATCCAGTACCAAAGAAAAAAGGTACTTTTCAGCCTGTATGGGATCTCAAAATATTGAACAAGTTCCTATTTTCAAGATGGAGACAATTTGCATTTTACTTCCTTTAGTGCAGGAGAGTCAGCGTCATTAAAGGCACTTGTCTAAAAGCGTGATTTCTGTCCCTTCTGCAGTAAGGTGTACTGTACCTTTAAGGAGGCCTAGAAGATCAATTAGGCCTTAATTGTGGTAGTCTTTATAATCTCTTTGTTTGCAGCATTTAGTTGCTTGGATATTGAATTTTCTGACTTTTACTCAGGCAGTTTGTTGTTTGTCTATATCAGTTTGATTCCGGCTTCCCCTGACTTCACTTCTTTATTAACACCTTGGTTTGGACTGTCTTGTTTTTAGAGTCTGCATTTGTTTAATGATTTTGTAATGTGTTCCCTTGTGAAGCTTCAACACAGACCTAATGACTTTGAATTTTGTTTTTAGCTTGGATTCCTCTGCTATTAGGGGATCTGCATTTAAGTCCCCTATGTGAGTTTGTCTTCGTATGGATAGCAAGATTAAACTTTTACTAAGGTAGTATGTTTTCTTTTGCTATTTAGACTCATTACATTTAAAGTTACTTTTAGTACTTCTTCTTTTGCTTGAAGGTGCTGAATAAAGTATTTGAGGGAGTTCAGCAACTAAGTTTAGTTACATTGCTGTCTTACCCCTAGCTCCTGCTTGGTTATTGTGTTTAACTTGCAGCTTTTTATATGCAGTACTCCACCTAATGCTGGTGAAGTCTCAGGCCCGGCCAGGAATACGGTTACTGTTGTTACAGTCAGTTTATGTCTACCATATATTTAAAAGATGCATGTCAAGTTCTTGAGATTTGCTTTTCTAGACAAGCATTTTCATTTTGTGGCCCTTCCTTTTGGTCTGGCTACATTAAACTTTATTTTGCTCAATGCGTTTCAGCGGTATTACACCGCCTTCCTCAAGAGCTTAAAACTTCCAGAAAAGAATAGCTTTTTTTTTTTAATAAAATGGCTGATCTCTACATATCCATCTTGTGAGTACTTTCCATTTTGGTAATTCTCCATATTGACATAGTACACTACGGCGAATTCTTCCATAGAGTTGAGGAGAAAACCACACACTTTGTAGACAAAATGGAAAAGTACACATTCAAGCCCCCTTCTGGTCCAACATCTCCTATATCAAATACATCTGTTGGGCGTTTTTTCGGAGACTGTGGGACAGCAGCGGCCCATTTATAAGGGGAGTACATATTAACTTAATTTCATCATATTATTATAACTCTAATTGTGTATTTAGAGTTTTTCTTTGTAATCTATTTTATATATCGAAATATGTATTCATGAATAAATAGAACATATTATTCTATGTGAAGAACATTAGAATGTGAAATATTCATATTTTCATGTCGGTTTAGCGCAATTGAGAAAATGCAATTGGGTTTGCACGGGAGTAAGGGTGTTTTTTGTTACTTTTCAGCTCTATTCAAGTCTATGGGAGAATACATTAAGGCGGTAGCAATATTCAAAGTTCGGCCTTTTTGCATGCGGTTTAGCACATGAACAAAGACTTTTTACTTTCAACTTGTAATACGTGCGCAGCCTGACACGTACAAAAAGACTAAATTTAGTGGGATTAGCGCAGGAACGGGAGCACAAACTACCACTTCACTCCAATCTAGCCCTTTATCTTTCCTGCTTTTCTGTTTTCCATATCTACTTGGCTATATGTATGATTGTGGATCATGGGAATTGGGAGGGAATTAAAGCTATGGTGTGTTGGGGTATCTTTTGCCTCCTCCTAGTGGTCAGGAGGGGAATTCCCTCATGTAATGATTTGTGGGCTCTCACCAACATGAAGGAAATTAATTTATCAGGTAAGCATACATTTTGTTCTTTAACAAGCAATGCACAGTCAGCATCACAGCACTGGAGCTTCAACTGAAGCTCTAGCAAGCTTTTTAGGACTGGCTGTCAAAAGGATATCTTCTATTGGCTGTATAATGTAACTAGCAACTTTCTGGTTCCTCAGAAAAGGAAAAGTGGGTAAGTCATGTGGTGCAGCAGCCTGCACAATGAACAAGGGAAATTTTATGGGTTTTTTTCTGTCTGCACTTCTGTTTCATATGTGTATTCCAATGATAGCATATTGTGTGTGTATGTAGATATATACTGGCAGACAAAGGGCTTTAACATTGAGATACATACATATACTTGTCTAAGTATGTATATGTATGTATATATATATATATATATATACAGGTGGCCCTCAGTTTACGCTGGGGTTAGGTTCCAGAAGGAATGGTTGTAAATCGAAACCGTTGTAAATTGAAACCCAGTTTATAATGTAAGTCAATGGGAAGTGAGGGAGTTAGGTTCCAGGCCCCTCTCAAAATTGGCATAAGTAACACCTAATACATTATTTTTAAAGCTTTGAAAGGAAGACTTTAAATGCTAAACAGCATTATAAACCTAATAAAATAATCACACAACACAGAATATATAATTAAACTAAGTTAAATGAACAAAAACATTTGCTAAACAGCATTATAAACCTAATAAAATAATCACACAACACAGACTTCACTTGCATTTTTCTGCAAACAGTTCTTTCTATGCATTCCAATCTGGACTGATTTATAGACAGGAAGATCTTGTTCCTTTGAAATCTGCTCTATAGCTCAGGTCTGGTTAAACTGATTAATTTCAGCTTGCTTGGCTTTGCTGCAACATAAGCGGACAGCTCCACCTACTAGCTATTTTAATAAATCCACTGGTTCTCAATGCTTTTCAATAGCAGTCACATGACTGGAAAAAAAGGTTGTTATTCTGAAACGGTGTAAATTGAACCTTTGTAAAACGAGGGCAACCTGTATATATATATGTTTTATATGTGTACATATGTATTTATGTATTTATATGTATTTACAGACATATAAACACATAAATACATATGTATACACACACATATACACTCACCAGCCACTTTATTAGGTACACCTTGCTAGTACCGAGTTGGACCCCCATTTGCCTTCAGAACTGCCTTAATTCTTCATGGCATAGATTTAACAAGGTGTTGGAAACATTCTTTAGACATTTTGGTCCATATTGACATGATAGCATCACGCAGTTGCTACAGATTTGTCAGATGCACATCCATGATGCGAATATCCCGTTCCACCACATCCCAAAGGTGCTCTATAGGATTGAGATCTGGTGACTGTGGATGCCATTGGAGTACAGTGAACTCATTGTCATGTTCAAGAAACCAGTTTGAGATGATTTGAGCTTTGTGACATGGTGCATTATACTGCTGGAAGTAGCCATCAGAAGATAGGTACACTGTAGTCATAAAGGGATGGACATGGTCAGCAACAATACTCTGGTAGGCCGTGGCATTTAAACAATGCTCAATTGATACTAAGGAGCCCAAAGTGTGCCAAGAAAATATCCCCCATACCATTACACCACAACCACCAGCCTGAACCAGTGATACAAGGCAGGGTGGATCCATGCTTTCATATTGTTTACGCCAAATTCTGACCCTACCATCTGAATGTCGCAGCTGAAATAGAGACTCATCAGACCAAGTAACCTTTTTCCAAACTTCTATTGTCCAATTTTGGTGAGCCTGTGCGAATTGTAGCCTCAGTTTCCTGTTCTAAGCTGACAGGAGTGGCACCCGGTATGGTCTTCTGCTGCTGTAGCCCATCTGCATCAAGGTTCAACGTGTTGTGCGTTCAGAGATGGTATTCTGCATACCTTGGTTGTAACGAGTGGTTATTTGAGTTACTGTTGCCTTTCTGGCATCTCAAACCAGTCTTCTCATTCTCCTCTGACATCAACAAGGCATTTTCATCCACACAACTGCCGCTCACTGGATATTTTCTCTTTTTCGGACCATTCTCTGTAAACCCTAGAAATGGTTGTGCATGAAAATCCCAGTAGATCAGCAGGTTTTTAAACACTCACACCAACAACCATACCACGTTCAAAGTCACTTTAGTCCCCTTTCTTCCCTATTCTGATGCTCGGTTCAAATTTAAGCAAGTTGTTTTCACCATGTCTAGATGCCTAAATGCATTGAGTTGCTGCCATGTGATTGGCTAATTAGCAATTTGTGTTACCAAGCAATTGAACAGGTGTACCTAATAAAGTAGTCGATGAGTGTGTATATTTATATATACACAACAAAAGGGTGAGCGCTAATAAATAGCTAGTGATAACCTCAATGATATATAAGCATGTAAATACAATTATGCCAGCAATTTGACATGTTAAAGGAAAGTTCAATTTCAGATTAAGAAGTGTATCTTTCTTCCCAACGATGGCAGCCTCTTCCTCACCAACAATGGTCCAGAGATGCTATATAAAAGACAAAACAAAGGGGTGCCTCATGTGTAGTATCATCAAATAAGCATAAAGCCACAGAAAAAAGCCAAATGGGTACTCACAAGGCTCTGGAGCACACATATGTGCTTGTAGGGACAGGCTGCAGATTTTATCAGGTGTGACAGCTCACCCACAGAGGATATCAGTCATTAAATATTAGATGAGCACACTTATGTGCTAGTAGGAGCAAGCTGGCATATTATGGTAAGGTGTGTCAGCTCACCACTAAGGGACTTTTCCTTAGGATGCAATATCCAAAAGTGGCAGACTTCAATGTGTTAGGTTCCACTCCAAGCAGGTGCAGGCAGGTAAAATCACTCACAAGAGTATTTTTTAAAAATTAAAAAGTTATATTTATTAAAAACAAATTAAAATACATATACAAAGGAGTGAACTAGGGGCATACAGTCAAGCCCCCTGTAAATGCAACGCGTTTCTCGGCTCATACGCTGTTTCCTCAGGCATATTTTTTACCCTGCTACTGTCCTGCTTTATATACCTACTATCTAGTGCTAACTAAGGCCTAGATTTGGAGTTTGGCGGTAGCCGTGAAAACCAGCGTTAGAGGCTCCTAACGCTGGTTTTAGGCTACCGCCGGTATTTGGAGTCAGTCAAAAAAGGGTCTAACGCTCACTTTTCAGCCGCGACTTTTCCATACCTCAGATCCCCTTACGTCATTTGCGTATACTATCTTTTCAATGGGATCTTTCTAACTCCGGTATTTAGAGTCGTGGCTGAAGTGAGCGTTAGAAATCTAACGACAAAACTCCAGCCGCAGAAAAAAGTCAGTAGTTAAGAGCTTTCTGGGCTAACGCCGGTTCATAGAGCTCTTACTACTGTGCTCTAAAGTACACTAACACCCATAAACTACCTATGTACCCCTAAACCGAGGTCCCCCCACATCGCCGCCACTCGATTACATTTTTTTAACCCTTAATCTGCCGACCGCCACCTACGTTATCCTTATGTACCCCTAATCTGCTGCCCCTAACACCGCCGACCCCTATATTATATTTATTAACCCCTAACCTGCCCCCCACAACGTCGCCGCCAGCTACCTACAATAATTAACCCCTAATCTGCCGACCGCAAAGCGCCGCTACTTACGTTATCCTTATGTACCCCTAATCTGCTGCCCCTAACACCGCCGACCCCTATATTATATTTATTAACCCCAAATCTGCCCCCCACAACGTCGCCTCCACCTGCCTACACTTATTAACCCCTAATCTGCCGACCGGACCACACCGCTATTATAATAAAGTTATTAACCCCTAATCCGCCTCACTAACCCTATAATAAATAGTATTAACCCCTAATCTGCCCTCCCTAACATCGCCGACACCTAACTTCAAACATTAACCCCTAATCTGCCGACTGGAGCTCACCGCTATTCTAATAAATGTATTAACCCCTAAAGCTAAGTCTAACCCTAACACTAACACCCCCCTAAATTAAATATAATTTACATCTAACGAAATTAATTAACTCTTATTAAATAAATTATTCCTATTTAAAGCTAAATACTTACCTGTAAAATAAATCCTAATATAGCTACAATATAAATTATAATTATATTATAGCTATTTTAGGATTTATATTTATTTTACAGGTAACTTTGTATTTATTTTAACCAGGTACAATAGCTAAAATAGTTAAAATAATTACAAAATTACCTGTAAAATAAATCCTAACCTAAGTTACAATTAAACCTAACACTACACTATCAATAAATTAATTAAATAAAATACCTACAATTAAACCTAACACTACACTATCAATACATTAATTAAATACAATATCTACAAATAAATACAATGAAATAAACTAACTAAAGTACAAAAAATAAAAAAGAACTAAGTTACAAAAAATAAAAAAATATTTACAAACATCAAAAAAATATTACAACAATTTTAAACTAATTACACCTACTCTAAGCCACCTAATAAAATAACAAAGACCCCCAAAATAAAAAAAATGCCCTACCCTATTCTAAATTACTAAAGTTCAAAGCTCTTTTACCTTACCAGCCCTGAACAGGGCCCTTTGCGGGGCATGCCCCAAAGAATTAAGCTCTTTTGCCTGTAAAAAAAACACATACAATACCCCCCCCCCAACATTACAACCCACCACCCACATACCCCTAATCTAACCCAAACCCCCCTTAAATAAACCTAACACTAAGCCCCTGAAGATCTTCCTACCTTATCTTCACCATACCAGGTTCACCGATCGATCCAGAAGAGCTCCTCCGATGTCCTGATCCAAGCCCAAGCGGGGGGCTGAAGAGGTCCATGATCCGGCTGAAGTCATCATCCAAGCGGGAGCTGAAGAGGTCTATGATCCGGCTGAAGTCTTCATCCAAGCGGGAGCTGAAGAGGTCCATGATCCGGCTGAAGTCTTCTATCAACGGCATCTTCAATCTTCTTTCTTCGGGAGCCATCATCTTCCATCCGACGCGGAACATCCTCTTCTCCCGACGCCTACTCGCCGAATGACGGTTCCTTTAAATGACGTCATCCAAGATGGCGTCCCTCGAATTCCGATTGGCTGATAGGATTCTATCAGCCAATCGGAATTAAGGTAGGAATATTCTGATTGGCTGATGGAATCAGCCAATCAGAATCAAGTTCAATCCGATTGGCTGATTCCAAATTATTTTATATTTCAACATTTGTAATTCATAATGTATATCCCCAAAATTTTATATAATGTTAGTTTATTTGCTTGTATGTTAGTTTATTTCAACTGTCATTTGTTTGCACATTATGCATCGTTTAACAGACCTGGGACACACCCCTTGAAAAGTCTGTTGAATGTTGTTTGTCTCAAGGGGAGAGGTATAAAGGAAACATTTTATAGTGTTATGTTTTGTTATAGTGTTATGCACAAGGAAAATGCTCTAAAGTGTTAGTGCGCTGTTGCTTATATCTATATGTGTAACCCCCGCAGAGGAGTTCAACAAATAGTAATCTCCAGCGCAGTAATGCATGACTGGGAGCTAGCATAAAGTGAGCCAATGGCAAGAGGCATCTATGTGCAACCACCAATCAGCAGCTAGCTCACAGTAGTGCACAGCCGCTGCTGAACCTACCTAGGTATGCCCTTCAACCAAAGATGTCAAGTGAACAAAATGAACTAGACAAAAAAAAAAAAAATGTAATCATTAGTTCAAAACTGCATGCTCTGTCTGACCCTAACATTTTATTTTGGCTTTCATGTCCCTTTAGTTTTACTTTCCTCATAATCCATATTAAAGGGACATGAAGCCCCAAATATTTATTTCATGATTCAGATTGAGCTTCTCACTGAAAATGTGCTACTGGAAATCAGTCATATCTTTTACTAGAAGCTTTTTTGCTAAGGGAGGTATATTGCAAAATGCTATTAAATTCTAAAGGTCTTTAAATAGAGAGCAGTTCAGAGATACATACATTGAAAATCCTGGTGGAATCAATATTCCTGGTTTCCTTTGCTCTGACCAATTAGGCTCAGATTTAAAGGGACAGTCTACCTGAATTTGTTTATTGTTTTAAAAGATAGATAATCACTACATTACCCATGCCCCAGTCCTGCACAACCAACACTTGTATAGCAAACTTATGTTCTGACCTAATAACCAATTTGTAGAATAATACTTAAGGAGCCTAGATATAAAGGTTATTTAAATCCAAGAGTTTATAATTATCAGGAATTATTATTTGTCATAACTATATTTATCTATGCCACAATGAACTATCTAAATATGCATTAAGGTTTCCTATAATGGACAATAATTCTTATACTAAAAATTGCTTTGGTATAAATAAAATTGATATGACCAAAAGATCAATGTGTAAAAATATTATGCATCACAATGTACCCCTATATTTAATGAAGCAATAGGTATTGGGACCTTCTATAATAACCACTGATATAAGTGTAAAAAATAAATATAATAAATAAATAAATAAATAATACGTCCTGTAAACATCTAAATCACTATAATAAACAACTATAAAATAAGGTGTACTTGACATAACATAATAGTGATTAAATCTAGTGTAGAAGCATCTAAATGTGCTATATAAAAATATAGACAGATAAGTGAACTGTCCTATCATGGTGAATGATAATCATTCCTGTACTGTGTATACTATGGCCTAGATTTGGAGTTCGGCGGTAGCCGTCAAAACCAGCGTTAGAGGCTCCTAACGCTGGTTTTGGCCGCCCGCTGGTATTTGGAGTCAGTGATTAAAGGGTCTAACGCTCACTTTCCAGCCGCGACTTTTCCATACCGCAGATCCCCCTACGCCATTTGCGTAGCCTATCTTTTCAATGGGATCTTTCTAACGCTGGTATTTAGAGTCGTTTCTGCAGTGAGCGTTAGAGCTCTAACGACAAAATTCCAGCCGCCTGAAAATAGCAGGAGTTAAGAGCTTTCTGGCTAACGCCGGTTCATAAAGCTCTTAACTACTGTACCCTAAAGTACACTAACACCCATAAACTACCTATGTACCCCTAAACCGAGCTCCCCCCACATCGCCGCCACTCGATTAAAAATTTTAACCCCTAATCTGCCGACCGCCACCTACGTTATACTTATGTACCCCTAATCTGCTGCCCCTAACCCCGCCGACCCCTATATTACATTTATTAACCCCTAATCTGCCCCCCACAACATCGCCGCCAGCTACTTAAAATAATTAACCCCTAATCTTCCGACCGCAAAGCGCCGCCACCTACGTTATCCCTATGTACCCCTAATCTGCTGCCCCTAACACCGCCGACCCCTATATTATATTTATTAACCCCTAATCTGCCCCCCTCAACGTCGCCGACACCTACCTACACTTATTAACTCCTAATCTGCCGAGCGGACCTGAGCGCTACTATAATAAAGTTATTAACCCCTAATCCGCCTTACTAACCCTATCATAAATAGTATTAACCCCTAATCTGCCCTCCCTAACATCGCCGACACCTACCTTCAATTATTAACCCCTAATCATCCGACCGGAGCTCACCGCTATTCTAATAAATGTATTAACCCCTAAAGCTAAGTCTAACCCTAACACTAACACCCCCCTAAGTTAAATATAATTTACATCTAACGAAATAAATTAACTCTTATTAAATAAATTATTCCTATTTAAAGCTAAATACTTACCTGTAAAATAAACCCTAATATAGCTACAATATAAATTATAATTATATTGTAGCTATTTTAGGATTAATATTTATTTTACAGGCAACTTTGTAATTATTTTAACCAGGTACAATAGCTATTAAATAGTTAAGAACTATTTAATAGTTACCTAGTTAAAATAATAACAAATTTACCTGTAAAATAAATCCTAACCTAAGATATAATTAAACCTAACACTACCCTATCAATAAAATAATTAAATAAACTACCTACAATTACCTACAATTAACCTAACACTACACTATCAATAAATTAATTAAACACAATTGCTACAAATAAATACAATTAAATAAACTATCTAAAGTACAAAAAATAAAAAAGAACTAAGTTACAGAAAATAAAAAAATATTTACAAACATAAGAAAAATATTACAACAATTTTAAACTAATTACACCTACTCTAAGCCCCCTAATAAAATAACAAAGACCCCCAAAATAAAAAATTCCCTACCCTATTCTAAATTAAAAAAGTTACAAGCTCTTTTACCTTACCAGCCCTGAACAGGGCCCTTTGCGGGGCATGCCCCAAGAAGTTCAGCTCTTTTGCCTGTAAAAAAAAACATACAATACCCCCCCCCAACATTACAACCCACCACCCACAGACCCCTAATCTAACCCAAACCCCCCTTAAATAAACCTAACACTAAGCCCCTGAAGATCTTCCTACCTTGTCTTCACCATCCAGGTATCACCGATCCGTCCTGGCTCCAAGATCTTCATCCAACCCAAGGGGGGGTTGGCGATCCATAATCCGGTGCTGAAGAGGTCCAGAAGAGGCTCCAAAGTCTTCCTCCTATCCGGCAAGAAGAGGACATCCGGACCGGCAAACATCTTCTCCAAGCGACATCTTCGATCTTCTTCCATCCGGTGCGGAGCGGGTCCATCTTGAAGCAGGCGACGCGGATCCATCCTCTTCTTCCGATGTCTCCCGACTAATGACGGTTCCTTTAAGGGACGTCATCCAAGATGGCGTCCCTCGAATTCCGATTGGCTGATAGGATTCTATCAGCCAATCGGAATTAAGGTAGGAATTTTCTGATTGGCTGATGGAATCAGCCAATCAGAATCAAGTTCAATCCGATTGGCTGATCCAATCAGCCAATCAGATTGAGCTCGCATTCTATTGGCTGTTCCGATCCTACGTTATACTTATGTACCCCTAATCTGCTGCCCCTAACCCCGCCGACCCCTATATTACATTTATTAACCCCTAATCTGCCCCCACAACATCGCCGCCAGCTACTTAAAATAATTAACCCCTAATCTTCCGACCGCAAAGCGCCGCCACCTACGTTATCCCTATGTACCCCTAATCTGCTGCCCCTAACACCGCCGACCCCTATATTATATTTATTAACCCCTAATCTGCCCCCCTCAACGTCGCCGACACCTACCTACACTTATTAACTCCTAATCTGCCGAGCGGACCTGAGCGCTACTATAATAAAGTTATTAACCCCTAATCCGCCTTACTAACCCTATCATAAATAGTATTAACCCCTAATCTGCCCTCCCTAACATCGCCGACACCTACCTTCAATTATTAACCCCTAATCTTCCGACCGGAGCTCACCGCTATTCTAATAAATGTATTAACCCCTAAAGCTAAGTCTAACCCTAACACTAACACCCCCCTAAGTTAAATATAATTTACATCTAACGAAATAAATTAACTCTTATTAAATAAATTATTCCTATTTAAAGCTAAATACTTACCTGTAAAATAAACCCTAATATAGCTACAATATAAATTATAATTATATTGTAGCTATTTTAGGATTAATATTTATTTTACAGGCAACTTTGTAATTATTTTAACCAGGTACAATAGCTATTAAATAGTTAAGAACTATTTAATAGTTACCTAGTTAAAATAATAACAAATTTACCTGTAAAATAAATCCTAACCTAAGATATAATTAAACCTAACACTACCCTATCAATAAAATAATTAAATAAACTACCTACAATTACCTACAATTAACCTAACACTACACTATCAATAAATTAATTAAACACAATTGCTACAAATAAATACAATTAAATAAACTATCTAAAGTACAAAAAATAAAAAAGAACTAAGTTACAGAAAATAAAAAAATATTTACAAACATAAGAAAAATATTACAACAATTTTAAACTAATTACACCTACTCTAAGCCCCCTAATAAAATAACAAAGACCCCCAAAATAAATAATTCCCTACCCTATTCTAAATTAAAAAAGTTACAAGCTCTTTTACCTTACCAGCCCTGAACAGGGCCCTTTGCGGGGCATGCCCCAAGAAGTTCAGCTCTTTTGCCTGTAAAAAAAAACATACAATACCCCCCCCCCAACATTACAACCCACCACCCACATACCCCTAATCTAACCCAAACCCCCCTTAAATAAACCTAACACTAAGCCCCTGAAGATCTTCCTACCTTGTCTTCACCATCCAGGTATCACCGATCCGTCCTGGCTCCAAGATCTTCATCCAACCCAAGGGGGGGTTGGCGATCCATAATCCGGTGCTGAAGAGGTCCAGAAGAGGCTCCAAAGTCTTCCTCCTATCCGGCAAGAAGAGGACATCCGGACCGGCAAACATCTTCTCCAAGCGACATCTTCGATCTTCTTCCATCCGGTGCGGAGCGGGTCCATCTTGAAGCAGGCGACGCGGATCCATCCTCTTCTTCCGATGTCTCCCGACTAATGACGGTTCCTTTAAGGGACGTCATCCAAGATGGCGTCCCTCGAATTCCGATTGGCTGATAGGATTCTATCAGCCAATCGGAATTAAGGTAGGAATTTTCTGATTGGCTGATGGAATCAGCCAATCAGAATCAAGTTCAATCCGATTGGCTGATCCAATCAGCCAATCAGATTGAGCTCGCATTCTATTGGCTGTTCCGATCAGCCAATAGAATGCGAGCTCAATCTGATTGGCTGATTGGATCGGCCAATCGGATTGAACTAGATTCTGATTGGCTGATTCCATCAGCCAATCAGAAAATTCCTACCTTAATTCCGATTGGCTGATAGAATCCTATCAGCCAATCGGAATTCGAGGGACGCCATCTTGGATGACGTCTTTTAAAGGAACCGTCATTAGTCGGGAGACATCGGAAGAAGAGGATGGATCCGCGTCGCCTGCTTCAAGATGGACCCGCTCCGCACCGGATGGAAGAAGATCGAAGATGCCGCTTGGAGAAGATGTTTGCCGGTCCGGATGTCCTCTTCTTGCCGGATAGGAGGAAGACTTTGGAGCCTCTTCTGGACCTCTTCAGCACCGGATTATGGATCGCCAACCCCCCCTTGGGTTGGATGAAGATCTTGGAGCCAGGACGGATCGGCGATACCTGGATGGTGAAGACAAGGTAGGAAGATCTTCAGGGGCTTAGTGTTAGGTTTATTTAAGGGGGGTTTGGGTTAGATTAGGGGTATGTGGGTGGTGGGTTGTAATGTTGGGGGGGGGGTATTGTATGTTTTTTTTTACAGGCAAAAGAGCTGAACTTCTTGGGGCATGCCCCGCAAAGGGCCCTGTTCAGGGCTGGTAAGGTAAAAGAGCTTGTAACTTTTTTAATTTAGAATAGGGTAGGGAATTTTTTATTTTGGGGGTCTTTGTTATTTTATTAGGGGGCTTAGAGTAGGTGTAATTAGTTTAAAATTGTTGTAATATTTTTCTTATGTTTGTAAATATTTTTTTATTTTCTGTAACTTAGTTCTTTTTTATTTTTTGTACTTTAGATAGTTTATTTAATTGTATTTATTTGTAGCAATTGTGTTTAATTAATTTATTGATAGTGTAGTGTTAGGTTAATTGTAGGTAGTTTATTTAATTATTTTATTGATAGGGTAGTGTTAGGTTTAATTATATCTTAGGTTAGGATTTATTTTACAGGTAAATTTGTTATTATTTTAACTAGGTAACTATTAAATAGTTCTTAACTATTTAATAGCTATTGTACCTGGTTAAAATAATTACAAAGTTGCCTGTAAAATAAATATTAATCCTAAAATAGCTACAATATAATTATAATTTATATTGTAGCTATATTAGGGTTTATTTTACAGGTAAGTATTTAGCTTTAAATAGGAATAATTTATTTAATAAGAGTTAATTTATTTCGTTAGATGTAAATTATATTTAACTTAGGGGGGTGTTAGTGTTAGGGTTAGACTTAGCTTTAGGGGTTAATACATTTATTAGAATAGCGGTGAGCTCCGGTCGTCAGATTAGGGGTTAATAATTGAAGTTAGGTGTCGGCGATGTTAGGGAGGGCAGATTAGGGGTTAATACTATTTATGATAGGGTTAGTGAGGCGGATTAGGGGTTAATAACTTTATTATAGTAGCGCTCAGGTCCGCTCGGCAGATTAGGGGTTAATAAGTGTAGGTAGGTGTCGGCGACGTTGTGGGGGGCAGGTTAGGGGTTAATAAATATAATATAGGGGTCTGCGGTGTTAGGGGCAGCAGATTAGGGGTACATAGGGATAACGTTGGTTGCGGCGGTGTACGGAGCGGCAGATTAGGGGTTAATAATAATATGCAGGGGTCAGCGATAGCGGGGGCGTCACATTAGGGGTTAATAAGTGTAAGGTTAGGGGTGTTTAGACTCGGGGTACATGTTAGAGTGTTAGGTGCAGACGTAGGAAGTGTTTCCCCATAGGAAACAATGGGGCTGCGTTAGGAGCTGAACGCTGCTTTTTTGCAGGTGTTAGGTTTTTTTTCAGCTCAAACAGCCCCATTGTTTCCTATGGGAGAATCGTGCACGAGCACGTTTTTGATGCCGGCCGCGTCCGTAAGCAACTCTGGTATCGAGAGTTGCATTTGCGGTAAAAATGCTCTACGCTCCTTTTTTGGAGCCTAACGCAGCATTTGTTTGAACTCTCGATACCAGAGTTAAATTTATGGTGCGGCCAGAAAAAAACCCGCGGAGCGTTAACAGCCCTTTTACCGCCGAACTCCAAATCTAGGCCTAAGTAAGTAGTATTTTGATGTATAACAAAAAATTCTATATTATGTGTAATGCTTATAGCAACTAATAAAATTAACCTATGTGATACAACTAGGAATATTTTAGTGCCTATTTATCAATAAATATATTCTAAACATGTGAGTGACAAAAGAGTCATTGCAAACTATTCTAAGTAGTAATATATAACAAAAACCTATCTCAATTAATTACCATATCAGAAAACAGCTAGATCGATTACTTCATTTAAACCAGAGGGATACAATGTTTGGAATCTGTAAATCCAAAATGTCTCTCTCTGGCGTAACCGAGTGTATCTATTCACACCCGCTCTGGGGGCAATGTATTCCAGAGGGGTAATTCGATATGTTTGGTGGTCACCATTGTGTTGGACTGTGCTGTGTCTTGATATATTATGTTTCATGCTGCAAGCTTTTATATTTCTCCAATGCTCGCTCTACCTAGTTCGAATATTCCTGCACGTGCGGCCCAAATATTGCAGTCCGCATTTGCACGTCAGCACATAGATTACATAACAGGTGCCACAGTCAATTCTGTTTTTATGTCAATAATTTCTCCTGTGGTGTGGCATTTTATGGCTTTGCTCCCATGTGTGATATGCTTACACATGTGGAACCTGGCTTTATTGCATCTATAGGTTCCTGTTCTCTCTTTATTGGCCTGATAAATTGGATTATGTATATTCTTTTTCTTTGAAATGACAACTTTACTTGGCGCAAGTTTCTGTTTAAGCGTGGGTGCTCTGCGAAATACTACTTTAGGATTTTTATTTTCTATGCTGTTTTTGAGAATAGGGTCTTTAAGAATGATAGGCCAATATCTATTTAAAATTTGTCTAATTTGTTTGTGTTCTGAATTGCATTGTGTAATGAATATGGGGCCCTTAGGTTGTTTCTCATCTTTAGAAATATCATGCTCTTCTGACGCCGGCATAAGGATAACATTCCTATCTTCATTCCTAGCCTTCATATAGCTATCAATAACTAAGTCTTTCAGATAGCCCTTTTCTTTAAATTTCTCAATTAGAATTTCAGATTGGTTATCATATAAGGCCATAGTGCTGCAGTTTCTTCTAATACGTCTGAACTGACTATAGGGGATGTTGGTCTTCCAGCTATTCAAATGATTACTCGAGAAATGGAGGAAATTATTGCTATCTACCTCCTTGAAATAGGTGGAAGATTCAACACCCCCCATACAAGTCCACCTTAGATTTACATCTAAAAATTCAATTGTTTCTTTTTGTATGTTATGAGTAAATGATATACCCATATTATTTGAATTCAGACTATCCAAAAATAATATTGCATTCTCTGAGCTACCATTCCATATGAAGATCAGATCATCTATGTAACGGCCATAGAATACCAGATTCGCCACCCAGCTAGAAGCATAAATGTATCTTTCTTCAAATCTGCCCATAAATAAGTTGGCAAAGCTGGGGGTGAATCTGGTACCCATGGCCGTTCCTTTGATCTGTAAGTAATAGTCATCTAAAAACTGGAAATAGTTATGTGATAGTATATATTCAATACACATTAGAATAAACTCTTGTTGCCTCAATGGTAAGTATATATCGTCTTCAAGATAACTTCCCACAGCATCTAGACCTAACTGATGGTTTATATTAGAATACAACGATCCAACATCGCATGTTATCCATAGACATTGTTCACCTTTTTTCTTTATCATTGCTAATTTATTTAACAGGTCAGTGGTGTGTCTAATGTATGAAGGTAGTTTAATAACATACTTTTGTAATTGGAGATTGATATATTCCGATAGTTTATCAGTTAGGCTATTTATCCCTGCAATGATAGGTCTTCCAGGTGGTCTGGTGCAATTTTTGTGTATCTTAGGGAGGTGATAATAGAAGGGGATACTGGGATGGTCAGGTAGTAAATATAATTTTTCTTTTTTTATTAAGAATACCTTTATCAAACCCTTCTAAAATCAAATCCCTAAGAATTCTTCCATATAGCGGTGTTGGGTCACTTCTAAGTTTAATGTAGTGTTCAGTGTTACATACAATATGTTTAGCCTCCATTACATAATCCTCATAGTCCTGAAGGACTATTCCTCCGCCTTTGTCAGCTTGGCGTATCACCAAGTTTTTGTCATTCATTAAGCTGTTAAGGGCGTGTACTTCATTGGGCCAAATCCGTTTAATGTTACGTGCTCCTTTTCTATAGGTTTTACCTTGGAATGCTTTAGTTAGATCATCTAATACTAATTGTTGGAAGAGGTCAATATATGAACCCTCTTCTCTGGGGGGGTTGAAGGTGGATAATGGTGCTAGTGTGGTGTGTGTTATCTGTTCAAGTAGATTATCAGCCAGATCATTTGTTTCTGTGTAAACTACTAATTCTAAATTTCTAGGATTCATTTCATTAGTTAGTATGGGTGTCCCTTCCAGTCTATGTTTTCTAAGCTCCTTAGCAGCGAAATATCTTTGTAGTGATAATTTACGTGTAAATGAATTAATATCAACAAAAATATTAAACATGTTAGGTTGGGAAGGGGGACAATAAGATAGTCCCCTACCCAAAATTCTTATTTCATCGTCAGATAGGTCATGTGAAGATGCCTTCTTTTAGTTTCTGTAGTTTTGTTTTTTTGAGGGTGTGCCCTCTCCCTCTTCTCCCTCATTTGGGAAAGATCTTTTTTTGTGGTTTTGGGCTAATTTTGTTTTGTCTCATAAAGGGGCCAGGGGTCTGTCCCCTAAAAAATTATTCCCAGCTGAGGTAGAGGGTCTCTCTTCACGCATAGTTCGTGGTTCACATGTTCTATCTGATGAGTTACTACCATCATTAGGTGGTGGATGAAATCTATTTGGTAAAGGGGTTTCATGGTGACTATAATAGTCACCCTGATGTCTCCAATTGTTTCTACCATTTGGTCCCTGGATTATTCTCTCATTTGGTCTCTGATGTGGGGGAGAGTTATATTCATATGATTGGTTATAATTAGTTTGCTGTCTGTTAACCTTTTCTTGGTGTACAGGTCTCCAATTATGATTCTGTCTATTATGCATTCCATTGCTATTGTATGGTTGGTACCCTTGTGTTCTCCAATCACTATTCCCAGTATGGGAAACAGCATTATTTTCATAATTAAAATGTGATCTTTGATCAATGAAATTCTGTTTGTTTTGTTGATTCCCAACTTGGTGATAGTGATTAGCATTCCCACTATTTTGAGATCTATTCTTATTTTTATTTTTATTTTTCTTTCTTTGTACTGTTATCCAAGTGGGGTCTTTATTCTCAATGCCATCTGATTCAGATTTCTTATTATTATTATAGGTATATACAATCCCTTTATAATCTTCATCATCCCTTGGTAATTTAGATTTTTTTCCTTTCAATGAGCTCTCTCTGAAAATCATCAGATGCTTTAATTGTCTGACTATTAAGTCTAGAATATTCTGTGTGGCCCTTTAAATTATCAAGTTCTTTCTGAATTTTTTCAATTTCTTTGGCAGTTTCATCAACTAATTGTTGTCTATGATGGATCACAATGGGGTACATTGTGATGCATAATATTTTTACACATTGATCTTTTGGTCATATCAATTTTATTTATACCATAGCAATTTTTAGTATAAGATGTATTGTCCATTATAGGAAACCTTAATGCATATTTAGATAGTTCATTGAGGCATAGATAAATATAGTTATGACAAATAATAATTCCTGATAATTATAAACTCTTGGATTTAAATAACCTTTATATCTAGGCTCCTTAAGTATTATTCTACAAATTGGTTATTAGGTCAGAACATAAGTTTGATATAAAAGTGTTGGTTGTGCAGGACTGGGGCATGGGTAATGTAGTGATTATCTGTCTTTTAAAACAATAAACAAATTCAGGGAGACTGTCCCTTTAAATCTGAGCCTAATTGGTCAGAGCAAAGGAAACCAGGAATATTGATTCCACCAGGATTTTCAATGTGTGTATCTCTGAACTGCTCTCTATTTAAAGACCTTTAGAATTTAATAGCATTTTGCAATATACCTCCCTTAGCAAAAAAGCTTCTAGTAAAAGATATGACTGATTTCCAGTAGCACATTTTCAGTGAGAAGCTCAATCTGAATCATGAAATAAATATTTGGGGCTTCATGTCCCTTTAATATGGATTATGAGGAAAGTAAAACTAAAGGGACATGAAAGCCAAAATAAAATGTTAGGGTCAGACAGAGCATGCAGTTTTGAACTAATGATTAAATATTTTTTTTTGTCTAGTTCACTTTGTTCACTTGACATCTTTGGTTGAAGGGCATACCTAGGTAGGTTCAGCAGCGGCTGTGCACTACTGTGAGCTAGCTGCTGATAGGTGGTTGCACATAGATGCCTATTGCCATTGGCTCACTTTATACTAGCTCCCAGTCATGCATTACTGCGCTGGAGATTACTATTTGTTGAACTCCTCTGCAGGGGTTACACATATAGATATAGATATAAGCAACAGCGCACTAACACTTTAGAGCATTTTCCTTGTGCACTTTTGTGTCCCTTTAGAGGAAAACAAAACATAACACTATAAAATGTTTCCTTTATACCTCTCCCCTTGAGACAAACAACATTCAACAGACTTTTCAAGGGGTGTGTCCCAGGTCTGTTAAACGATGCATAATGTGCAAACAAATGACAGTTGAAATAAACTAACATACAAGCAAATAAACTAACATCATATAAAATTTTGGGGATATAGTTTATGAATTACAAATGTTGAAATATAAAATAATTTGGAATATGTTGTTGATAATGAACTGTATATGGTAGGAAAAATGCTGTGAATATATCATACATTGTATAATATGAATGTGAAAGAATGTTTTATATTCATGATTACATTGTTTCCACATGTTTAGAGATTATTGTTTAGAATTATTAGGTGGATATGAATTGCTGTATATGAATTGCTGTATAGATTTTCACTTTATACCTTTGTTTTATTTTAACACACTAGACTGATACCTTTGCAAATAAACACTGAAACAGTCAGGTGTTGAAGGTTACCAATTAAGGGTACACGCCCTTAGGATAGAGAGAAAAAATGTTAGTTAGCACTAGATAGTAGGTATATAAAGCAGGACAGTAGCAGGGTAAAAAATATGCCTGAGGAAACTGCGTATGAGCCGAGAAACGCGTTGCATTTACAGGGGGCTTGACTGTATGCCCCTAGCTCACTCCTTTGTATATGTATTTTAATTTGTTTTTAATAAATAGAACTTTTTAATTTTTTTAAAATACTCTTGTGAGGGATTTTACCTGCCTGCACCTGCTTGGAGTGGAACCTCAAAATAACTCAACACACAGCCATTAATGTCTAAACCGTTGGCAACAAAAGTGAGTACACCCCTAAGTGGAAATGTCCAAATTGGGCCCAATTAACCATTTTCCCTCCCCGGTGTCATGTGACTCGTTAGTGTTACAAGGTGTCAGGTGTGAATGGGGAGCAGGTGTGTTGAATTTGGTGTTATCGCTCTCACACTGTTTCATACTGGTCACTGGACAGCCGCTGATGTTTTAAATGCCACCAATAGCTCAATAATGTACACATATGGGTCCAGAAATAAGTGACAATGCAAATGCATTACATACATCTTCATATGCAGTGTCGCTTACTTCTGGTAATGGGCATATTAGTAAAGAAGAGCTGAAAACAATAGCAGGTACCCACTACGTAATGTAAATAAAACAATGCCCTGTGTGTTACTGGCACAAAAAAGTTAAAAACATAACTGCTAATGGAAGTCAAATCACTGCTCTGTGTGTGTTACTAGCAGCCAAGGGATTAAAATCACTGCTTGTGCAGTTGAAGAGGTAGAGAAATTTCTGTGTATTGCCAACAACCAGAGGGTAAAATAGTTGTTTTGTTAATTACAGACAAAGAGATACGATCACTGTTCCTTTTTATTTATATATCTATATATATATATATATAAAGTCAAAATTAGCCAGGACTCTCAAATAATCACAACAGCCAAGGAAATTCAATAATCAGCAAAAAACGGATGCACTCTCCAGGGTTGGTTACATTGTCAGAAAAAGAGCAGGCAGGTGACAGCAAATACTGTAACAATTTATTGTGGAGATAAAAAGGAAGGCGACGTTTCGGGATCAATCTCCCTTATTCATGCCATACCTGCTACAAACAATAAAGTGACTTATATACATGTATACCACTAGGTGGCGCTCCAAGTTCAATTAACCCATTCCTATTCTAAACATTTACTTATCAATTAATTTAACATTCAACTATATACTTCTTATTGTGTATACATAGCAGCAAAAAAACTCTTTTATGATTAATTTGAATCCTGAATTATACAAAATCATAAATGTATCAAGTTCATCATAGAAAAATATCATCATACATATTCAATGCAGAAAAAATATATTCATTATAAAAACACAGTGAGGTCCCAGTCCCTATTTAACCCCTTGGGTTCCAGGCATTCTAATTCATATATCCAATATGCTTCTTTCTGTTTCAGCAAAGCCTCCCTATCTCCCCCCCTACGTGGGATATTGATGCTATCAATAATTTGAAATTTCAACTGACTTATAGAATGGCCAGCTTTCACAAAGTGGGCAGCCAGGGGAGCTTTCACATTACCAGTCCTGATATTGCTCTTATGCTCAATAATTCTCTCTTTAGCGGACCTGGTCGATTCCCCTATGTAAACCCCCCCACATGGACATTTGATCATATATATTACAAAAGTGGTTAAGCATGTAAAAAAAACTTTTATGCTATACTTTTTTCCAGTGTGAGGGTGATAAAAGACTGACCCTTTGGTCATGTTGCCACAACATGAACACCCTAAACAGGGATAGTAACCATTATTTTTTGTAGTGATATAACCAGGCCCCATCTTAGTACTTGGGCCAATATCAGCTCTAACTAATTTATTTTGAATATTAGTACCCCTTTTGAAAGCAGACATAGGGGGTCTTTGAAACTCAACCACAGATGGATTACAATCAGATAAAATGCTCCAATGCTTTCTAACAATGTGCTGTATTTCCCTGCTTTGTGCATTATATTCTGATATAAAAATCAGTCTGCCATTCTTATTATCCTCCTTCTTATCCCTATCTTTAGGATGCAATAAATTTAACCTTGGAATTGACTTTACTGTTTCAATTTCTTTAGTAATAAGGGTTGTAGGGTAACCCCTTTCCAAAAATCTATCTCCCATCTCTGTCATTCTTTTATCTAATATTTTATCATCTGATACAATTTTGCGTACCCGCAACATTTGACTATGGGGTAGGGATTTAAGGAGCGAAGGTGGATGTGCACTTTCAAAGCGCAACAGACTATTTCGGTCAGTTTCTTTCTTAAATAAATCAGTTTTAAATTTGTTATCTGATTTTATTACTCTCACAACCAGGAAGTCAATGACCTCTTCACTCCATGTTAATTTCAATTTTATATACATTGAAGATGTATTCAAATCATTCACAAATTTTTCCAGGGTTCCAACGTCGCCCAACCAAATGCCAAAGATATCGTCAATATACCGCCACCAGGTGTCGCCATATTGAACAAATAAATCGTTAGAAAAAACATATCTTTCCTCATAGAGGTTCATAAAAATATTTGCATAGTTTGGGGCGACGTTGGAACCCATGGCTGTTCCCTGGAGTTGGAGGAAATAATCGTCCTGGAAAAGAAAGTAATTTCCACATAATATAATGGTGAGAAGCTGAATGAAAAAGTCAATCTGAGCAGAGGTATATTGATTATCATTTCTCAATATATTCTCTACAGCATCAATACCACTTGAATGCTTAATGTTAGTATAGAGACTCTCCACATCTAAACTAAACATAATAAATTTACTACTAGGGAGGTCTAGAGAGTTTAGTTTACATAGAAAATTACCTGTATCCTTAATAAAGGAACTGGAGCACTCCACATAAGGGCGTAAGATTTTATCTAAAAATATTGAAATATTTGTGAACACTGAGTTGGTACTTGCAACGATTGGGCACCCAGGGGGATTCTTTGCATCTTTGTGTACTTTGGGTAAGACATATGTGACAGACCCTTCTGTCAGGACTGAAGGAGTTAACTGTGTTTAGCTTTAAGAAACTATTTTCTAAACACAAGTTGCTGGCTCCAACCATAATTTAGTTAGTGATAAGAATTCCATTGTTTAATCACCCTCAGAGAGAAAACGCCTAAGTGATAAGAAGAGTGATAAGAAGAGCCAAGAGTGTCTTGTGGTTGAAGTGTTTAAGTAAGGTAATTCTATTGTATCATGTCAAAGGGCTTGTTCCCTCCATGTAATGTACAACAGTCTTTCAACCCCCCCATCTGGGGTCAAAACCTGTATAAATACTAGGCATTCAGCCTTTAATAAATACATTCTGTTTAAACCTGAAAGCTGGCTGGTTTGTGAATTGCTGATTCCCTATGCAGGACGTTGTTCCCTGGTATTAACCCTTGGTATCCTGTTGGTACCGTAACATTGGTGGCAAGCGACGGAATGAACCTTATCGCCCAGAAGAGCAACTACACAAGCCAGTAACCTCAGGAAGAGGGGGATTATTACAATACTGACTAAGATGGAAAAGAGAAAAGTAAATTTTGCAGCTTTTAAAAACTTCCTGGAAACAGAAGGAGAGATTGATGGGTACCTTGCAGATTTTGAGAGGCAATGTGCACTACACAAGGTACCCGCAGAGGACTGGGTCACGATATTATCTGGAAAATTATCCGGCCGGGCCAGAGAGGCTTTTCGGGCCATTCCAGATGAGGAAGTCAGGGATTATAATACTGTAAAAGAGGCTCTGCTCTCCAGGTATGCGGTTACACCGGAGGCGGTTCAGAGACACTGTTAAATTAGCTGGAGATTCCTACCTTGAGTGGGCATGTAAGGTGCACCACACAGCAGCTCACTGGATAGCGGGGTGCCAAGCCATATCTGGGGAAGAGGTGCTGCAGCTATTCCTGTTGGAACATTGCTTCGACAAGTTACCTGCAGGAGTTCGAGAGTGGGTTCGGGACCGTAAACCCTCCACCCTGCAGGAAGCGGCTCGCTTGGCAGATGAGTATACGGATGCCCACAAACTGGACACTGCTACCACTAAGCCCCCTGCTAGAGTGGAGTACAGACCCCCAGTCACCCCAGCAGCTGCCAGTTACCAAACACGGCCTCCGGCCACTAACTACCCTCAGAGAGCCCTGTTCAATTTGCGGTGCTACTCACAACCTATTCGGTGCTTTAGATGTAAGCAACTAGGGCACAGAAGACCAGAGTGTCCCCTAAACGCAGCGAACCAAGCGCAGTCCTGGAGAAGACCCGCCGGCGGAATCCCACGTAATCCTCAGCCTGCGGCCCGCTACGTAGAGGCGCAAGAATGCTGGAGCATCCTACATGAGGCAGACCTTGTGCAAGCTGCCCACCGGAATAACCGGCAACTGGTTAAAGTGAATGGGAAGAAGGTCAGTGGTCTACGGGATACTGGTGCTACCATGACCTTGCTTCAAAAGAACTTGGTGTCTGAGAAACAGTACACTGGAGACACTGTGGTTGTGAGGGTAGCAGGGGGCGATGTGTTCAGCCTACCTGTTGCCAGGGTACATTTGGATTGGGGAGTGGGCGCTAGACCTGTGAATGTGTGGGGTCAAGAAGGACTTACCTGCTGATGTTCTTCTTGGAAATGACTTGGCCCCCCTTGTTTCTGCCTACGCTCCTATGGGTCCCGCTGATGTTAACCCTGTGACTACCCGTGCCCAGATCCGTGCAGCAGAGACTGACCCACCTGCTGCTAAGCCCCAGGACGCTGAGCTCAGTAAATCTCTATCCGCTATTGATATGTGGAGGTCCCGTTACAATGCGCTGATGAAGGAGAAGAGGAGCGCAGAGGAAAAAGCATGTTTAGAACGTGAATCTCTGCTAGACAAGCTGCACCGACAGACTGCAGAAAACACCAGCTTGAGAGTGGGACATGAAACCTTAAAGACAAACTTAGCGACACTTGAGGAGAAGCTGACGCTGGCTCATAGTGAGGTGCAGCAACTCAAGGGCACCCTATGTCAGTATGAAGGGATTGTGGATACCTATAAAGAGCAGGTACAGAAAACTCGTAAAGAAGCTGATGGGATTCTGAAGGACTGTTTGGCCCTAGTCTGGGCACTGAGGAAGTTGAACCCTTGTTTGTATGGACAGGAATTCTCTCTCATAACGGGAGTACAGATGGATTGTCCTGGCAAACTGACATGCCTACCACCTCCTAGTCCGGTCATCCCCAGGTTGACCCGCAAAAGGGTCAAGCCGGGTCTGCCGGAGTGTTCCACAAGGGGGGAGCTATGTGACAGACCCTTCTGTCAGGACTGAAGGAGTTAACTGTGTTTAGCTTTAAGAAACTATTTTCTAAACACAAGTTGCTGGCTCCAACCATAATTTAGTTAGTGATAAGAATTCCATTGTTTAATCACCCTCAGAGAGAAAACGCCTAAGTGATAAGAAGAGCCAAGAGTGTCTTGTGGTTGAAGTGTTTAAGTAAGGTAATTCTATTGTATCATGTCAAAGGGCTTGTTCCCTCCATGTAATGTACAACAGTCTTTCAACCCCCCCATCTGGGGTCAAAACCTGTATAAATACTAGGCATTCAGCCTTTAATAAATACATTCTGTTTAAACCTGAAAGCTGGCTGGTTTGTGAATTGCTGATTCCCTATGCAGGACGTTGTTCCCTGGTATTAACCCTTGGTATCCTGTTGGTACCGTAACAACATACATCACTGGTGTGCAAGGACTATCTATTTTCAGAAAAGATGCAACATATTTACCTATTAACCCTCTGCTTTCTGCTCTTGAAATAATCATGTTAATTTCTTTTTGTAATTTGAATATAGGGTTATAATTAAGTTTTTTTTTATACACTGAACTATTACTCAGTTGATTTCTAATTTCTTTAATGTAGGCATCTTTATCAAGCACAACAGTTGCACCTCCCTTATCCGCCCTTTTTAAAATAATTTCTGGGTGATCTTGCAGGGTCTTTAAGGCTAAGCGATGATTAACTGGCATATTAGTGCCTCTCTGTTTGTAATTATTCCCCTTACTTCTATATTTTTCAACTTGCGCTTGAAGTTTAGAAATATCTTTCTGAACTAAAGTTGTATATGTTCCTATGCTGTGATTGTTAACATTAGGATTATATTTACTTTTCTTCCTAAGCCCCAGTTGTTTTAAATGGATCGTTGGATTCTCATTATTAGCAGTTAAATTCTCAGCCCAATTCAAGGTCTTTAATTTCAAAGTTCTTATAAACCTAAACAGGTCTTTTTGTAGCTGAAAGAAATTACAGTTCTTATCTGGGCAAAATGAAAGACCTTTATTTAGCAGTTCTAATTCCGATTCAGAAAGTTCATGTTTAGAGATATTTATAACGTTGTTTAGTTGTGTCTCTGTTGGGGTAGATATTAACTTGTCATCTGTAATATCATCGCTTACCCCCAATATCCTGATATCGTCAGTGTCATCATTCAATGCCCTCGCCTTGACCGTAGCTGCCGAGAAGGTTTTTTCTTTGTTTCTTTTGAGCTGCCGCTGGTGCTTATGTCCGCCCCGTCTCTGTCTGGGTCTGACTCCCCGGCGATGAATCCTGCGACTCTGTACTACTGCATCTCTGCGTCGGCCCATGGCTCTGATGTCTTCGGGTATGCGACGTGTATCTCCGCCGGGCGCCTTCTGGGTCATAGCACCACCTATACACTTTACCGGAGGAGTAATCCAGTTCATCACAACCTTTGTACGCTTTCTTTCTTCAATTATTTTCTTCAATTCAGCAATCTTGGTGTTGGTCTCCAGCAATACTTTCTCCAGCTCATCCATTGGTAAGACTTTTTTCAGATTATTTTCCATTTCAGACAATTTTGCACTTTGCTCGTCAATTTCCTTATTCAGGCATTCTACAGTTAGGACAATGAGGTCCATTGAACATTTATTCAAAATGTGTTCAAATCGTTTGCAATAGTCCTGGTTGTCTTTCATCAGTGTAGGTCTTGCTCCCATCCTCAATCCCCTTGGGATTCGCTTGACACGATGATATTCCGCCAGGGTATTTGCATGTAAGTTAAATGCCAAGTGTTTTTTTTTTTGACAGCTTTTCATATTCTTGAGCTGTATATTCAGATGGGGCAATCTTTAGAAAATCTCTTGACCCCTTAGTTAAAGTGGTTATTCTTGCTGCTTCTATCTCTGAATAAGAGAATGTTATGCAGGTATCTTGTTTCTCCTCCATCTTAAAAGCCAGGTGCACAAAATTAGGCAGGAAAACAGTATATTCAAACAGGATATTTCAGCACTTACAGGCTTATGTTGCATGCCACCCAAGGACCACTGCCTAGGTCCTAAATTCATAAGTAGAAAAAGAGCAGGCAGGTGACAGCAAATACTGTAACAATTTATTGTGGAGATAAAAAGGAAGGCGACGTTTCAGGATCAATCTCCCTTATTCATGCCATACTTTCTACAAACAATAAAGTGACTTATATACATGTATACCACTAGGTGGCACTCAAGTACAATTAACCCATTCCTATTCTAAACATTTACTTATCAATTAATTTAACATTCAACTATATACTTCTTATTGTGTATACATAGCAGCAAAAAAACTCTTATGATTAATTTGAATCCTGAATTATACAAAATCATGAATGTATCAAGTTCATCATAGAAAAATATCATACATATTCAATGCAGAAAAACTTTGGGTTCCAGGCATTCTAATTCATATATCCGATATGCTTCTTTCTGTTTCAGCAAAACCTCCCTATCTCCTCCCCTACGTGGGATATTGATGCTATCAATAATTTGAAATTTCAACTGACTTATAGAATGGCCAGCTTTCACAAAGTGGGCAGCCAGGGGAGCTTAGGGATAAGAAGGAGGATAATAAGAATGACAGACTGATTTTTATATCAGAATATAATGCACAAAGCAGGGAAATACTGTGCATTATTAGAAAGCATTGGAGCATTTTATCTGATTGTAATCCATCTGTGGTTGAGTTTCAAAGACCCCCTATGTCTGCTTTCAAAAGGGGTACTAATATTCAAAATAAATTAGTTAGAGCTGATATTGGCCCAAGTACTAAGATGGGGCCTAGTTATATCACTACAAAAAATAATGGTTGCTATCCCTGTTTAGGGTGTTCATGTTGTGGCAACATGACCAAAGGGTCGGTCTTTTATCACCCTCACACTGGAAAAAAGTATAGCATAAAAGGTTTTTTTTACATGCTTAACCACTTTTGTAATATATATGATCAAATGTCCATGTGTGGGGGGGGGGGTTTACATAGGGGAATCAACCAGGTCCGCTAAAGAGAGAATTATTGAGCATAAGAGCAATATCAGGACTGGTAATGTGAAAGCTCCCCTGGCTGCCCACTTTGTGAAAGCTGGCCATTCTATAAGTCAGTTGAAATTTCAAATTATTGATAGCATCAATATCCCACGTAGGGGAGGAGATAGGGAGGTTTTGCTGAAACAGAAAGAAGCATATTGGATATATGAATTAGAATGCCTGGAACCCAAGGGGTTAAATAGGGACTGGGACCTCACTGTGTTTTTATAATGAATATATTTTTTCTGCATTGAATATGTATGATGATATTTTTCTATGATGAACTTGATACACCTATGATGAACTTGATACACTTATGATTTTGTATAATTCAGGATTCAAATTAATCATAAAAGAGTTTTTGTGCTGCTATGTATACACAATAAGAAGTATATAGTTGAATGTTAAATTAATTGATAAGTAAATGTTTAGAATAGGAATGGGTTAATTGTACTTGAGTGCCACCTAGTGGTATACATGTATATAAGTCACTTTATTGTTTGTAGCAGGTATGGCATGAATAAGGGAGATTGATCCCGAAACGTCGCCTTCCTTTTTATCTAAACAATAAATTGTTACAGTATTTGCTGTCACCTGCCTGCTCTTTTTCTACTTATGAATTTAGGACCTAGGCAGTGGTCCTTGGGTGGCGTGCAACATAAGCCTCTAAGTGCTGAAATATCCTGTTTGGTTACATTGTCACCTCTTATATATAAACACACAGTACTGTGTGAAAGTCTTAGGCCACCATTAGATTTGTTGTTTCAGCAATGGTATAATGACCATATGTAATTATTTTTCAGTCTCTTTATTAGAATACAACCAGAAAAGTTTGGATATTTGTATGCAGTATTAAAAAGCAAAAATAAATCAGAAAAAACGCTTCTATAGGCTAAAGTAAAAAGTATTTAGTGTGACCTGCCCTTACACTTGAGCAATACCTGGATCTCATAAACCTAAATGGAATGGAAACCTAATTAATGTCATTGCTAACACCTGTCATGTCAAAGTTAAGTTGCCTTTTTGGTTAACCCACTATCAAGAAGTCCTGTGAGTGCTTTCTTTTAGTGGATATATTTGTTGCATGTTAGCACCCAGGCGGATGTCGCAGGAGGCTGGATTCACTATATGAGGGATTGTATTATTGTTCAGTGAAGAAGCCCCTTTGTTACCTACCCTTTGTCTTATAGACTGCATTGTTTGGTACATCTTGCTCTGTTTTTGGATATCTTTATTCACCATGTTACACTTTCTCGCAGTATGAGTCAACCCTCTCCACAGGTGGCCCTTACACACCTACCCCATTCGGCTTCATTGCAGGAACAAACCTCTGGCGAAGATACAGGCCTCCAAGCCCAAAGAGCACAGACTGGAACAGTATCCTACTCTGAGGAAGACGCAGTCAGGATCCTCTTCGCACCATTATCAAGATCCTCTGGTGAGACCCCTACTACCTTGTTTTACTCATTACTTAAATTTAAGAAAAGGGAAACTGACCTATCCCTCCGTGGGAGTTATTTATCAGATTACTATCATAGCAGTAAGATCCCCAGAGGTTTTAGAGTAAATAATACACCTACAATTGGCAGGGACAATCCAGAGTTTCGCAAAAAATGGTGCAATATACTTAATAAATGCTCCTTTGACCTAATTCTGTTAGTTATTGAAGAGGTTAGAAGATTATTGGCTAAGGTCAGAACTGAAATAGCAGAGTTTGAAGAGTTACATAAACCCATTTTATCTACTGATACCAGTGAGGATTGGCTCACCAAATTGAAACAGCAAGTAGATAAATGTAGAAATGACTTGATTACATTTAAAAATAAAAAAATTGACACAATTTAGACTACGAGAAGGGTAGAGTGTATAAATGGCTTAGCTCTACATTCACCCACCCAGCCAGACGTAGACAAAACCAAAGAAGGGTGAGATTTGACACAATTGACACGAGTGGTGTTGACTCCCCTGATACTGAAAGAGATAGTACTCGACAAATGGACACAGTTTCTACTCCAAACACTCCTAACTATACTGAACACACACAAGGGCAATACAGGAGCCCCCATTTTTAGGGGTTACCACGAGGTCCAGGGGAAACATCCCAGGCCCCACATCAGGAGGGCAAAATATAAAACGCAGACCTCCACGCAGGGGACATTAGATGACATTGTGATTAATTTAAGTTTGCACACTCTCACGACAGCTGAAAATAAGTTATTGAATAAAGGGTTATCCTTTATTCCTAGCCAACAGATTTCTGAATTAGATCTAAAGATGGATCTATATAAATTCCAGAGGACATTGAAACTCAAAGAGCACTTTCAACATTCTCCTCCCCCCCACAAATTTGGTAACACATAAATGCAAAAAACCCAGTAGTTTTGAACCAGCTAATTGTAGTCCCTCCACCAAAACATTTATGAGACTAATTACACAAGAACTGGAACTTGACAGACAAGAATCCAAATGGGCCAATAACCTCACTACTGAGGAACAAACAGCCATTAAAACATTACAGTCTGATCATAGTTTGATTATTCGCCCAGCGGATAAAGGTGGAGCGATTGTCCTTATGGACTACAGTGACTATAGAGAGGACATTATCAAACAGTTAGGGGACACTACAACCTACACCAAGTTAACGTTTGACCCAACTATTCCCTTCAAAAAGGAACTTGATGATTTACTGTGGATGGGGTACACACATGACTTTATCACGGAGACAATACGTGACTTTTGCATTACAGATTACCCAGTGACACCAATTTTATACACAATTCCAAAGATTCACAAATCTCTGTATAAACTGCTGGGTAGACCAATTGTGTCTGCCCGGGGATCTATTTTTCAGCCGGTGGCTCAATATATAGATACTATTCTACAGCCTATGGTCAGAAATACCAAATCATTTCTTCTAGACACCCAGGAATTGATCACCCTTCTGAAGCAAATACATATAGAGGAAGGTGACCTCTTGGTGAGTCTCGGTGTAAATAATTTATATACTATAATACCTCATGATGAGGGCTTAAAAGCTATCAGGGAACATCTAATTGAATTTGATAGCTATGAGGGCCAACCCATTGAGTTTATTATCTCTCTGATTGACCTTTGCCTGAAACAGAACTATTTCAGATTTGAGGATATTTTTTATGTTCAGTGCAAAGGCACGGCCATGGGATCTAATATGGCCCCGGCGTATGCCAATACATTCATGTCTGCGTTTGAAAACAAACACTTATGGTCAAATCTGAATTCTTCCATTATTTTTTATAAACGTTACATAGATGACATTATTCTTATTTGGAGAGGGGGTAGAGACACACTTAATTCATGGTTTGACAGACTGAATAACACAGACACAACTGTCAGGTTCAAAATTAATATTGAAGAACAGGATTTGCATTTTTTTGGATCTTTCCATTTCCATTAGTGGGAACAAACTGGGCACCAAGCTATACTCCAAACCTACAGACCATAATTCTCTTTTGAGGGCTGAGAGCTGCCATCCTCCCTCATTATTTAAAGGCATAGTTAAATCTCAATTTATGAGACTGGCTAGAAACAACACAGACAAGGTAGTGGGGGCCTCCCAGTTAGATGAGATGAAGGACAAATTCCTTAACAGAGGATATGGGAGAAGTATGCTTGACGGTATTTTGGAAGAGGTAAAGAACACAGATATAACTGAGAAGAGGGGAGGAAGCGATGACCCTAGGACACCCCTAATCATGAGCACCACGTTTGCTCCAAATAACAAAAGGGTAGGTAATATACTGAACAAACACTGGACTATCTTATCATCAGATAACAAACTACCCTTTACCCAGTTTGTTAGACCCATGGTGGGTTATAGAAGAATCACAAATCTAAGGGATCTTCTTGTAAATTCAGATCCGAAAGCCAGTTACACAGCCCCACAAAAATTTCGGAACAAGGGATGGTTTCGATGCCTGGGATGTATCACCTGTAATGCCATGATCGCAACAAAAACTTTCCATCATCCACATAACAACAAAATTTACAGTATATGTCATTCTATCACGTGTACCACTACCCATGTAGTGTACCTTTTGGTATGCCCATGTTCTGCTTTCTATGTGGGCAAGACCCAGGGCACCATGAGAGAGAGAGAATGGCTAACCATCGTCTGGCCATCAGGCAGGCCTTGGACACTGGACAGTCCGAACAACCAGTGGCACAACACTGTCTCGCTGAAGGACATTCTGTTTCATCCATAAGAATCATATTAATCATATTCCTAAGTTGGATAAAGGAGGTAATAGAAACAAATTGTTGCTCAAACGTGAAGCAGAATGGATTTATCGTCTGGGAACCATTTATCCAGGAGGACTGAACTCAGTTCCGGATTTTAGGGCCATGATCTAGGTGATGGCACCAGACACCTACTAGAGTGTGGTAGCTGGCTAGGGTTGTATGCATGTGGCGAGAGGGGTGCCATATACCGTTGGGTGGGGATATCCTTCTTGGGCCACATAATATTGGGGCGTTGAACAGGGTGCCATGAGAGTGGACCTGGTTCATGCTCCTACCACCCCTATTCCAAGGTGAGTCACTCGTTATCTTGGTGCCCACTGGTAGCCCTGATCATTCTATGATCAACAGAATTCCTCCCAGGACGGTATTTTGAGTTCTTTGAACATTCTGCTGAGTCACTATTTGCTGTTAAGTCCAAAAACACAATCTGTGTGTATTTTTGAAACAGATCTACACACAGGCATCTGATTCCAGTGGGAATAGAGATGCTATTACACATTTGCAAGTTGTTCTTTTCATGTATATTGTTTTTAATTTCTTTAGATGTGGATTTTTCTAGATGTGGAACATATTCTTTTATATTATTATTTTATACTATACTCTTAGGACGTATGCAGGCATATCCATGGCCAGAATTGCAAGCCAGTAGAACAAGGCATATTATATCTACATTGTATTGCAACAATTTAGCATACACTATATTTAAGATATATAGCTTTCTGTGTTCACTTTTTCTAAGAGATACGTTCAAATTTCCAGTCTGAACTTTCTAGTACCCTGTTGATGTGATTTGGGCTAGAGCTGCTTGGTTTAGGTGGGAGCTAGCAGACTTCATGATATGGGGTGACATGTTTAATATTGACATACTGGCTATACAAATGTATCTCTTTGCCTAAGTTACACTGTCACAGATGTTATATTGACATATTACATCACAATAATGTTTATTTTATACAACACTGACTGCATCAATGTGATATATGTAGAATCACACACATTACGATGTAAGCACTGGTTGCTAAGCATTAAGAGTGGTCAGAATAAGTGCCAATCACTGAAGACGATGTCACTTCCGGTTTTGCGAAGTAGCGTGTGATGCCTATACCGGACTCTCTTACAGTTACAATGGCTATTACATTGAGCCATACAGATGTGAGTAGGAGTTTCTGGTGAGTTTGATAGCTACATTGTGCAAAAGCGCTGTTGATTTAATTCGTCAAACCAGAAGTGAGGTCACTTCCGGTCCATTGTAACGCATATGCGTTCCACACATGGTCTCTGATACCGTTAGACACCATCAAGGGAAGTAAGTCTTGCTCCTTTTATACAACACAGAGTGATGTGTTTGTTGTATATTAATGGTCACAGATCTTTAATTAAAGCACTTTAAAGCCATATTAACATAACGATCAGTAACAGGGAGATTATCTGTTATTTATTAATACAGGAAATGGATTTACTTCCGTTTTTTGACACGCATAGCGTGCGTTCCACCTACACACTTCCACACTACACTATAGGACACAGGTGTGCTTTGTGAGTATTTGTTTGATGATTGTTCACTGTATATATATTTGTGTATTTGTCACTTTTTTTCATTCTGAGGAAGGAGTCAGTTTGAACCTCGAAACGTCAATAAAAAGTTAAGTTGCCTTTTTGGTTAACCCACTATCAAGAAGTCCTGTGAGTGCTTTCTTTCACTGGATATATATATATATATATATATATATATATATATATATATATATATATATATATATATATCTCAAAATGGGCCAGGACTCTCAAATAATCACAACAGCCAAGGAAATCAATAATCAGCAAAAAAACGGATGCACTCTCCAGGGTTGGTTACATTGTCACCTCTTATATATAAACTCACAGTACTGTGTGAAAGTCTTAGGCCACATTAGATTTGTTGTTTCAGTAATGGTATAATGACCATATATAATTATTTTTTAGTCTCTTTATTAGAATATAACCAGAAAAGTTTGGATATTTGTATGCAGTATTAACCCCTTAATGACCACAATGCACAATGTACCCTGTATGTCACTGGTTGTTAAGGGTTTTTTCAGGACATAATAGCACAAGTCTAGCAAGAACACGCTATTAATACCCTCCCTCCAGCAGGCTTTGTGGAATAGAGCAGTCTCAATGCTGGTGGCAAGACCGCGCTATAAAACAATCAAGTCCCAAAAAAAGGCCAGTGACATACAGGGTACGTCGCTGGTCCTTAAGGGGTTAAAAAGCAGAAATAAATCAGAAAAAACGCTTCTATAGGCTAAAGTAACAAGTATTTAGTGTGACCTCCCCTTACACTTGAGCAATACCTGGATCTCATAAACCTAAATTGAATGGAAACCTAATTAATGTCATTGCTAACACCTGTCATGTCAAAATGAAATGGCAGCCAAGAAACCACTTTTTCGGAAGGGGAACAGGATGAAAAAGCTAAGATATGCTAAAACTCACAAAGACTGGAATGTAGATAAGTGGAAAAGAGTATTATGGAGTGACGAATCCAAGTTTAAAATTTTTGGTCCAATTGTTGACTATATGTGAGAAGAAGAGTTGGAGAGAGATGGAAGAATGAGTGCTTGTGGGCGGCCTTCAGTTAAACATGGTGGAGGGTCTGTCCTGGTTTGGGGCTGTATTTCTGCCAGTGGTGTTGACGATATTGTCCGAATTGATGGGACCATGATTGCTGAAAAGTACAGACATGTTTTAATTCATCATGCCATTCCTTCTGGAAAGCACCTGATTGGGAATGGTTTTATTTTTCAGCATGATAACGATCCCAAGCACACTGCTAATGCAGTGGAATCATATTTGGAGAGAAAAACAGCTGATAAAACACTGACAGTCATAGGTTGGCTTCCACAGAGTGCAGACCTGAATATTATAGAGGCAGTATGGGATTACCTGGACAGAGAAATAAATAAAATACAACCTAAATCTAAAGAAGAACACTAGGAAGTGCTGAAAGAAGCCTGGTATAATATACTAGAAGATTACTTCAGAAAACTTCAGGACAGTCTCCCCAAAAGAGTTCATGATGTGCTTAGTGCCAAGGGAGGTCACACTAAATACTGACTTTTGCCTGAAAAAGCCATTTTGTTGTGATTTTTTTTATTTTTTATTTTGTGTACATATTTCCTGTATTTTCTGTTTGTATCTTAATAAAGAGACCGAAAAATAAATATGGATGTAATTAAAACTTTGCTAAATCGAGGACTTCCGGTGGGCGGCCCTAGAAGATGGATGCAAGCTTTTGTTGCTCTGTAGAGAACTGTTTCTAATCTCCTCTACAGCATCATTTTTCTATGCCATCTGCATCTCCCTTGACAGAGAAGCTGTCCAGGAATTTCTAGCAGATAGAGGAAAACCACTCTCTTCTACCCAGAGGTCATTTCTCTTAAAAATAATCCATGAAGGATTCTGTATATACTAACTTCCTGTCCAGAGCAATGGAGTCGGAAAATACTATTGCCGTGCAGATCTGTGAAGTGTTCTTGCCGGCATTTGAACGTTTGTTCTCTAGCTATGAGACACTACATGAAACAATCCAGGCTATTAAGGGACCTTGTCTTCCAAATGACTACCCGGTATCTATGCAAGCTTGCCCTTCCCCAATGGATCCGCAACCCACACCTCTAGCCCTGCTGCAACCGAACACTAAAACTATGGGTTTGGGGTTTCTCTTTTCGGACCCGGCTGTTGGGATTCAGGGGGATGTTTGTTTGACTCCTCACTCGGCTGAGATCACCTCTAGACCTGCAGAGTTGACTACAAACCCTGCAACCGACATTTCATCAACGGGCATGATCTTAAACTCACTGATCAGGAAACAAGACACCAAGGAAATTCAGGATGCAGCACCGCCTCGGGCAACCGCCTGGCCGCCCGCTAATGCAAATTCCCGATGTCAACAGCCCTTAGAGCGGGCCTTCTTCAGCTATACCTATTCAGCCTATGCTTCCCTGGATCTCAGCACTAAAGCTGGACACCTCAGCCATGAAGTCAGATATGGACTTTCAGACGGGCTGGATCCACCGAAGGAGGGAGTAGGTTAGTAGTATGCGGCAGGGAGTTGCATAATTTGGTTTGATCCGCCCCTGTTTGTATGGCATAACACTCTCAACTCGAGTTGGTGTGTAAATTAGTTGGACAAGTTATATAAGTACTTTTATTCGTGTAGTCTCAATATTCACTGAACCTATCACAATCTGACCTTAGAAACTTCCGGCGCTGGAATTGCTGCTCTGTTGCCTATACACAGTCAACAGCTATTGTAAATATGAAGCGGAAGGGGAATTTAAGATCTTTACTACACTGTCCCAGCCTACAATGAAATATCGTATATGCAATGTCATTTTTTGAAAACAGATAAGTCGCTTTGCTTGTGCTGATAAATGGACTTATATTGTGAACTGCCCACAACTAGTATCTTGTTATTTCTCATTATGTTATTGCGATGTGGCAAGTCGTCTCATCTTTGCTAGCTTTACAGCTCAATAGACCATTATATAAGATGCTATTACTCCGCTGAGGCTAAATCTTGGTAGACTAGGCACTGTATAGCAAAACAGGATCAAACTGTTATGCCGCCATAGTGATTGATAATGCACCTTGTTTTGTTAAAGGGGTAGTTATTGTGTTATAAATCCTGGTCCTGTTGGGCGCACGTCAGGCTTGCCACGGTGTGGTTTTTTTTTGTGTGTTTTTTTTTAAACTATATCTATTTAGACTCTAAAGGGTTCCCACCTTAACTTGCTAAGTAGCTCCCTTAATTACGCCTGAGCTGGTTAATCAGAAGATAACTTGGCTAATGCTCCCTTGGCTATGGTCAACCCTCATAAAATAATAGTACTCACAATGTCTGATTTATAATGTCTGCAGCTGCCATCATTAAGGGCTGACTGTTTGTTTATTTCCTAGGCAACTTATACATATTGAAATGCATGATACACACCTACGCTACAAGAAGGTTGAAAACACTTATGTTTGTTCAGAGCCCTTGCTTCAATACTAATCCATATAGGTCTTCTCATTTTAAATAGATTGGGCATTTGTGCATCTCAACCAAATTCATATCATTTCAATACCAAGTAATTCAGCAGTTAAAGCAGATATCCCTCCTTAATTCTGGCCTTTTCAGTTATGCTCAAGCAAGACCAGTGCCTGACTGAGTGCCTATACTTGTAATTTTGAAATGGTGCATAGTTTGCAGATTGGGATATCTCCTACATATCTGGGGGGGGGGGGGGGGTATACCCCTGGAATGGTTAGGTGGGTTAGGATTTAATGTTTAATTTAGTTTATTTTTAATGGTTAGTTTAGTTCAAAACAAAGTTAAAAATAAGAGAGTTTGGGTAACAAGCAGTGAGAAGGGATCTGATGCATAGGTGTGATAACCATAGGTTTTAATCAAATGTATTACTATGTATTCCATTGGTTGAAAACTCAATATCCATTGTAAACCCATTAAGTATGACTCTGTGTAATTTTGAATTATCTATATGTAACTGTATACATGTTGTATGCCTGAACTCTCTTAATAAAAAAGAATTAAAAAAAAAAAAAAAAACATTGCTAAATCAACAAATCTAATAGTGGTTTAAGACTTTTGCACAGTACTGTATATCAGAAGGCGTATGATGGAGCCTGACATAGAGCTTTTGTGAACCCCATCTATTACCCTTACCTGGTCACCCGTTGGCACTACTAGTTTTGAAGCATTTTGAAGCCAGTTGAGTTTTAATAAAATTAATGTATAAAGGGCACTTCAGGATAGCCTAGATATGGTGAGAAAAGCCACTTTGTCGATGAATCTTAGAGAATCTCAGTTCAGAATGCTGCACAGAGATTGTATTACTTTTCATAGATTGTCTAAATGGAATACTAAAGTGGTGAATGCGTGTTGCAAATGTAGGTTGTTCAACCCAGACTTTATACACTACTTTCAAACATGTCCATATGTCAAACAGTTTTGGAGTAAAACTAGTTAATGGATTAATAAAACGTTTTCTCTCAAGGTTAATAGAAGACTTGAACAAATGGGTTTTTTGGACTGGAGGGAACAGCCTCGTAGGCTTAGGTTGTTGCTGACTACAATTGTTTTGATAGCAAGAAAGTGCATTCTTGGATTGTGGACTGTGAAGACTGCTCCTTCCATTTCTAAATTGAAAAATAACTTATACAGACAGTTACTTATTGAACAGTTTGATGCCAAAATGGACACGACCAAAAGACTAAAACATTTTCTATATAAATGGCAAGTATATATAAAGACTTTGAGTCGACTTGCAAAAACAAATTCTTACATCTTTTGCTCACACGGAGATTATGCTGTTGGCGTCGCTGCTGGGTGAATGGGAGTTCCTCTACCAGGCAAGGGAGACAGCACAAATTGGGGGGCAGAGGGGGTGAGAGAGCTGTGGTGTTGTGGGTGTTTTTTTTTTCTCTCTCTCTTTCCTGGAAAGTGGTCCTTATGGATGGTTTAAAATAATGGTATAACAAATGCAACATGATAGGGTTGAAAGTTCTTGTTTTGTTTTTTTGTTTGTTTTTTTATGTTGTTCAAATGTGTAAATTTATTGTATTATAAATGACAAAATAGGAAGCAACAATTGATCTACTCCTATATTGGACCCTTCACATTGTGGACACTCGATTTTAATTTCTGATGTAAATCATAAGATGTAGAATTGTGGATGACTTCTGTTGTTATTGAACTGATTGGATGTTTGTCTCCAATAAAGAAAATAAAAAAATAAAATAAAAAAATGAATGTATAGAAAAACAAATAATGTTTATTAAACATACAGAGCATACAAAAGGTTTATATACAACACTGGAGCTATACAAGTTGACACTAGTGATTTAAAGGGACATAATACCCATATGCTAAATCACTTACAAGTGATGCAGCATAACTGTACAAAGCTGAGAAGGAAATATCACATGAGCATCTTTTTGTAAAAAGGAAGATATTTTACCTCAAAGTTTCTTCAGCTCACAAACAGTAAGTGATTTATGAACAGTTACCCTTCAGCTTCTGTCATATATATATTTTTAAAAAAAAGCCAATTAGCTTAATCAGTGCTGATGTCACACATGGCTTTACTGTGATTTTATGAGATTTCACTGAAATCTCACAAGATTTCACAGTAAACTTCCTTGTACTGAGGCAGAAAATTAACATGACTGTGCATGCACATACCAGATGCATGCTTCCTTGTAAGTCTAGCATTCTGATTGGCTGCTTAAAGGGATATGAAATCCAATTTTTTTTATTTCAAGGTTCAGATAGAACATGCAATTTTAAGCAACTTTCTAATTTACTCCTATTATCAAATGTTACTGGTTCTCTTGGTATATTTTTTTAAAAGCAGCAATGTAAGCTTATGAGCCAGACCATTCTTGGTTCAGCACCAGAGTAGCGCTTGCTGATTGGTGGCTAAATGTAGCCAACAATAAGCAAGTGCTACAGAGGGTTCTGAACCAAAAATGAGCCAGCTCCTAAGCGTACATTCCTGCTTTTTCAAATAAACATACCACAAGAACTAAGAAAAACTGATAATAGGAGTAAATTAGAAAGTTGCTTAAAATTGTACGATCTGTCTGAATCATGAAAGGAAAACTTTGGCTTTCATATCCCTTTAAAGTAACTTTACACATCCACAATGTGATGTGGCTACTGAGGAAATTTTGAGATACAATAGCTTTTTTTATTACATAGAGATGTTCATATGATATTTTCTAGTCAGTTTTTACAGCTATGCTGCATCACTTTAAAATGCTGCAACATTTGGGTATCACTTCCCTGTAAATAATAGTGGGATATTAAAAAAAAATGGAGTTAATCACAGTGTAAATTAAATAAGCATCAGTCTTCTAACATCTTTTTTCTAGTCTTACAGTGTTTTGTTTTAATATGGCTCACACTGTATATCAATAACATCAGATTAAAGGGGGTTGTTTTTTTAACCTTTTAACGCCGTTATGCCGTTCTATTCCGTCATATTTACACTGGGCTTTAAAGCCGTTATGACGGAATAGAACGTCATATCAAACGGCTGTCCTGAAGCCTTCTGCGCTTCAAGGACTTGATCGCGGTCTGGAGGGCGTTCCTAGGGTTGTAGGGACGCCCCCCAGATGCGATCCAATAATTGAAATCTCGCGATCGTATGCACGATCGCGTAGTTTCAATTTGTCTACATCGGAACAGGTGTTCCGATGTAGACACTTTAACCCTGTCATGAAAGGGTTAAGTCTTATCCTAAGGCTCTAATAAGTGTAACAGAACACTGTACATTCATTATTCTCAGGGTGCTATTCCCATTAATAATATAACTTAAATGAAGATGTGTCCTCCTTAAAGGGACATGATACCCAAATTTTTATTTCATGGTTCAGATAGAGAATACAATTTTAAACAACTTTCTATTTTACTTCTATTTAATTTGTTTCATTCTCTTGCTATCATTTGTTGAAAGAACAGCAACGCACTAATGGTTTCTAACTGAACTCATGGGTGAGCCAATCACAATCGATATAAATATATGCAACCACCAATCAACACCTAGGTTCTCTGCTGCTCATGAGCTTGCCTAGATAAACCTTTCAGCAAAAGATAACAGGAGAAGAAAGCAAATTAAATAATAGAAGTAAATTGGAAAGTTGTTTAAAATTGTATTCTCTATCTGAATCATGAAAGATTTTTTTGGGGTTTCATGTCCCTTTAAGCATTTTAAGCACGATGAAGAGGGACGTTTTACCCAAGGCTCTTGTGTCTTTTCACGTGTATTTCCCATATTGCAACAATGTCCACTCAGTGTCTTTAAAAGGTTGGAGAATGAACAACACAATACTTAAGTAGTTTTACCTTTTATCAAATAACTTTCTTACGTGTTATGTTCTGCTATTCAGTATTGTACTTGAAATAACACAGGTTTTCTGTTGCATTTATCTCTTTGCATAGTTCAGTTGTCAGAGCTTCTTTGAGTTTTAGAATTCCATGCACAGGATTCACAATTCTAAACCCACTCTTTTTTCGCAAAGTTATGTTGATGTTATGTAACACGTCTTACATTTGACTGAAGGCTAATTGGTCTCCTGGACAGCTCCAACAATATTAATCATACCAATGACTTAAGATCAGTGTCCAGCACTGATAGAGGTATTGGTAGCGTATAAACAAAGACATATGAAAATACAAAAATAAACACTTTTTTCAGTGGCGTCAATTGCAACAACTACAGTCAGTAAAATGGTTAACTCACTTCTTGACCAATGAGACAACAATTGTGTTTTCATACATTGCTGTTACTCAGGCAGCTAATTATACACAATCCTAGATACAGAGAATCTATTGTTCATTTTACAACTCTGTCCAATGTTACATCTGATGAATGATTCATGCCAAAAAAAAAAAAAAGTTTTCTTTAAATCTGTTGACAGTGATGTGGAGTGCTGTAGTCATACAGTCATTTACAAAACACTCTAGGTATTTATGTATTTTAGCAGCTGGTCATAAGGCTACTGAAAATTCTGAAAGGCCAGGGTACAGGTGTAGTGGAGAGAAAGATTCTTACATAGAATATACAGTGCAGTCTAAGTCCAGGATCAACTGTGCAAGGATTTTGTCAAGAGTACTTCCATGGCACTTGGAAAAAAATGCTGACTGAATTCCTGTAATGACCTGTTGGTAAACAAATAATTTCTAGAGAAGGTACACATTCTCATCGCAGTGTGTTGGAAGATGTGAGAGTGGTTCCACAATTGAAAAAATCTTGGCTGATCAGGCGGGGGTATCCATCCAACACTCGCAACTGGATTGGGTCAAACTTCCAGTAGTGCCGTCCCCTTACGAAATAAGCAAAACCTGTAAATGGAAAAGGTTACAGTTAAATAAGTAAACAAGTAGCTATTCTTATACTATCCAAAGAACCACTTACTCTTGCTATCAATTTATTGCAGATCTAACAGGAGAATATAAGAGAAAATAAATGTAAGTATTATTGACACGTACAGTGGGGTCAAGTCTCTGCACCACTAATGTACAAATGTTGTGCTTGGATATCCATGACAAGCACTCTCTCAACTGTTGAGGAAGAGATACTCCACAAAGATTAGATACTACTACAGATGCTCTATAGAAGAAGAGGGAAATGCTACTCTGTGCTAAAGTGAGAAATGCTACTTTGCTGAAAGATGAAACTAGATAGATCTTGAGCAGAAGGATGACACAGCAGAAATTATTCAATAAAAGATTAGACTGAGTCAATGCTAAATATAAATGACAAATGGAGTATTCCTTTATAAAAATTTTGATTTAAGGAAAGATGCTAAAAAATATATTTAACATCGCCAGCATCAATACATGAACATCATTAAAAGTAGGTATATTCAGATTTGGGGTGTCCTACAAACCTCATTGTAGGTGACAATATTAAAAACAGAGAACAGGCCCTATGTTATGCTGCTTGTTCTGTTTTGAACTGATGGGATATGCAATTTCGGACTTGTAAGCAACTTTTTAATTAGCGTTACACTAGTAGACTTTATTAACAATGTATTGTTTTTAACTTGCTTAGGCTGAGTTAACATTTGCAGTAATCCATTTTCTGCTGACCAATTAAACTGGCTGCTACCGGTTTGTTTTATGTCTCCACTGAAGTCAATGGGGCATATTTATCAAGCTCACAAAGACCGCTGCTCCATAACCTGTCCTCCTGCTCTGAGCAGGCAGACAGACATCGCCGGAAATCAACCTGATTGAGTACGATCGGGTTGATTGACACCCCCCTGCTGGCGGCCGATTGGCCACGAGTCTGCAGGGGGCGGCGTTGCACCAGCAGCTCTTGTGAGCTGCTGGTGCAATGCTGAATACGGAGAGCGTATTGCTCTCCACATTCAGCGAGGTCTGGCAGACCTGATCCGCAGGTGTAAAGGTTTAAAAAATGCCCTGATGCTTTTTAACTAGTATTATAAAATGTAGAACATTCACACATAGAATTTTATTTATTAGAATAATATATATTAAAATTTATAAAGAATTTATAATATATATATATATATATATATAAAGTATATATATTAATTAAAATTTACAGGTTGCTGAACGTTAGAAGACAAGGGCTGTAGGGTTTATGCCTAGTATCTGACAAAATGTTTGCGTGCCTGTAAAATGGAATGAGGAACTATATAAACCTACAGCAAAACAGAAGTCAAAAACACCATTACACTAGCAAAACAGTTCTTGCACCAATGTAAATTTGGCCTTAGAAGGAAGTGGAGCAGTGATTACTAGAGAATATTTGTGCCTTTTTTTAAAAAATTAAAGGTGCTAGTACTGATTATTGATTGATATTTTCTGCTCAGTAACTTTGAGAAAAGTATAGGGACGACATTATTTACAATGTTTGATGTATTTTGCAGCCCCCTCTTGTGAAAACTAGTGTATTACATGATGATTACTAATATTACCCATTATGAGTTGGCAGAGGTGGGGGTACCCCCACAAAAAAGGCATATATATATATATATATATATATATATATATATACACAAACTTCCCAATTGAGACGGCACACACTTTATCAAGCCAGCCACCCGGTGCTCTGCCTCAGAGCATACAGCAAAAAATGTGTTGAATCCTGCGGACGGTCTCCGTGGTATCATATGATTCAAAAACACAGCAGGCTTTGTAACACTCCGTTTAATGATGTCAACATCATTAAACGGAGTGTTACAAAGCCTGCTGTGTTTTTGAATCATATGATACCGCGGAGACCGTCCGCAGGATTCAACACATTTTTTTCTATATATATATATGAAATTTCCTCCTAGGTATGGGGTTAGGATTTGTCCCCAGTGTTCCCTTTGATTTGTTTGAGACGATAACGGATGTTAATCGTCTGGTAAGAGATCTCACACTAAAGAAGTTTTTCTCCAACAGGGGGAACACTGGGGAAAATCAGGTCCCTTCTCTAAACACACTAGAGACATACACAGACATACCTCCCATAATAGATACAATTGATTTTATGGAAGCATGTGATTTCCAGCTTCTGCAAGATCTTTTCTTTGAGTCGGGTGACCATAATTCTTTTGTAAAAACTGAACACATTGGTTATAAACCACGTTCAGTTTTTTAACCTACCAAAGAAAGAGGTCCTTCCACAAGTTGGTAGAGGATGATCTAATACTATTGTCAAGGTACCACAAGGCTGCCCCCCCAAATCTGAACCATCAACAGAAACAAGCATTGGATTCTCTTAAAGAGAAAGATGGAATAGTTATTAGACAGGCGGATAAGGGGGGCAGCATTGTGGTGCTTGACAGAGTGCAATATATTCAAGAAGCGGAGCGCCAAATTCTAGATACAGCGGTATACCAAACTCTCTCTAGAGATCCTACTCCAACCTTTAAATTACAATTACTAGATCTTTTAGATGATGGTTTGCAGGAGGGCCTCATTGACCAGGACACCTACGAATATCTAAACGTTAAGACACCATCCATCCCTATTTTTCATCACCTCCCCAAGGTGCACAAAACCTTGGAGGAGGTGAGAGGGAGGCCTATTGTTTCAGGCATTGGGTCTTTATTCGAGAGGATTTCTTCCTGGGTTGAGTCCCTCCTGCAGCCTCTGGTGATGCAGTTGCCCTCCTACCTGAGAGATACCACCCATCTGTTGAACAGCCTTGATCAAGTCAATTGGGACTCTAACTGTTCATGGATTACGGTGGATGTGGTGGGCCTCTATTCGTGTATACCTCACGAATTTGGTCTAGAATCTATTAGGTTTTCACTAGACAGGTACAGTAATTATGATGAGAACTTGAAGGCTTACATATTGAGAGTACTTCAATTTCTCTTGAGTCATAATTATTTCAAATTTGAAGATCATTTCTTTCTCCAGAGGCGTGGGACCGCGATGGGTGCTAAATTTGCCCCAGCCTATGCGAACCTATTCATGGGCTGGTGGGAGAGGTCCCACGTCTTTGGAGAATTGAACACACAGAGAAGCAAGATTAAGTCTTACAAGCGGTATATAGACGACTTGCTTTTCGTGTGGACTGGGTCTAAGGAAGAAGCAGTGCAATTTCACGAGTATTTAAATACGAACACAGTGAACTTGCAATTTACATTTACTTGGGAGAAATTGTCAGTTCCTTATTTGGACGTTATTCTTACTGGTGATATCATCAACCAGAAGATAATAACAACTTTATATAGGAAGCCCATCACATCGAATACCATTTTGCACGCCAAATCCAGTCATCCGAGACATACTGGGTTTGGAGTGGCAAAAGGGCAAATGATTAGATTAAAGAGGAATTGCTCCCGTGACTCTGACTTCCAAAAGGAAGCTATTACCCTTAAGGCACAACTGTTGGAAAGAGGCTATCACCCTAAAACTGTAAAGCGGGCATATGTAGAGGTTAATAGAATGGAGCGGTCCAGCATGCTCCTAAAGAAGGGTATAAGTCAGAATGAGTCTTTTAATTTAAACAGACCCACTTTCACTACTACCTTCAGCCCACAATTCAGTGAAATTTGTGGTATTATAGAGAAACACTTTGCAGTGCTTATGGGTGATCAGAGTCTCAAAAACATTGTGGAGGAGGGCTGCAATTTTGTCCCTAAAAGAGGTCGAACCATTGGTAACATCTTAGCCCCCAGCGTGCTTAAGAAACCACAAACGAGTGGGAGTAGCTGGCTTTCAGTTAAAGGTCATTTTAAGTGCCATTTCACGGCCTGTATAGCTTGTAGCCACACATATGTGACCAATCGTTTTCAGTCCAGGGTCACACAAAGGGTGTTTCTTCTCTCTAATTGCACAAACTGTAGAACCACATATGTTATATATGTAGCAGAGTGCACTGAGTGTAACAAACTATGTGGGGTGTACGACCCGTGAGGTGAGGTTCCGGATCAGAGAATACCTGAATAACATCGAAAAAGATATAGATGTCTCTGATCTGGTCCATCACTTCATAACAGTACATCATAAAGTGGTCAAAACTTTTAGATGGCAAGTTATTGAATTCATCAGAAATACTCCGCGAGGGGGAGATAGAACTGCTAAACTATTACACAGGGAGGCATTTTGGATTTTTACCCTGCGGACAAGACGTCCACAAGGATTTAATGCCACAGGGGATATAATCAATCATTGGCAGTTCTAAAGTACCATAGTATTCTTTTCTTTTTTCTCCCTTCTCTTTGTCTTTTTCTCTTTCTTTTTCTTTCTCTCTTTCCTTCTCTTTCTCTGTTTCTAACTAAGTGCACTAAACAGTGCCATACTTGGTGGATAGGTTGTATAAAACATTTATTATTTAACTAATAGAGGCTAACTTGGCTAACACCATTCCATATAGCGAAGGCATTTAGTTCATTAGGTCACTTTTTTTACGGTTTATAATCAGTTTAGTATACAAACATATATGTACTTTAATATGTTAGCACTGGGGACCACACTATACATAAAGCTAGCAAGCCTATTACTAGCAGTGGAGAATTAAATTTATTCTAGGAGGTAACTAATATATAATAAGGCTTTCCTTCCTTTTATGTGCTACAAAGTACTGTTAGCAGTGCTATTCTAGGGATAAGTAGGTTTATCACCCTGGATCCTAATTATAGGCATAAGCAGTTACTAATGTTACTTAACTTATTTAAACCTGTATTTAAATTATGAAGTGTCTGTATTCTAGATGGAACTTTTTACCTTAGCTAGTGGTTTATTATGATTATTTAATCCCCCAGTGTTACTAGAACAGTATCTTTCAGTCTGTATATATGTATATATTTTGTCATAAACAGCTGTTAATCCTTGATTACTAATTTCTTTGTGACTATATAAGGGTTAACGCCGGATGTAGCTGCATGGTCTATGATGAAGGCATTTCTAGCCGAAACGCGTAAGACCGGCTACGGCTTGATCTGATGGCACTTGCTATTTTTATCTTTTTTATGTAGATTTATAGTTTTTTGTACCTGATGTCCAATAAAGAAGTTTATGCTTTCAAGATGGTTTGCTGGATTTCCATTATTTTATGCTATATATATATATATATATATATATATATATATATATATATATATATATATATATATATATATATATATATATATATATACACACACACACACACAGTCGTATGCAAAAGTTTAGGCACCCCTGACAATTTCCATGATTTTCATTTATAAATAATTGGGTGTTTTAGATCAGCAATTTTATTTTGATCTATCAAATAACTGAATGACACAGTAATATTTCAGTAGTAAAATGAGGTTTATTGGATTAACAGAAAATCTGCAATATGCATCAAAACGAAATTAGACAGGTGCATAAATTCGGGCACCCTCAACAGAAATATTGCATCAATATTTAGTAGAGCCTCCTTTAGCAGAAATAACAGCCTCTAGACGCTTCCTATAGCCTGTAATTAGTGTCTGGATTTTGGATGAAGGTATTTTGGACCATTCCTCCTTGCAAAACATCTCCAGTTCAGTTAGGTTTGATGGTTGCCGAGCATGGGCAGCCCGCTTCAAATCACCCCACAGATTTTCAATGATATTCAGGTCTGGGGACTGGGATGGCCATTCCAGAACATTGTACTTATTCCTCTGCATAAATGCCAAAGTAAATTTTGAGCAGTGTTTTGGGTCGTTGTCTTGTTGAAATATCCAGCTCCGGCGTAATTTCAACTTTGTGACTGATTCCTCAACATTATTCTCAAGTATCTGCTGATATTGAGTGGAATCCATGCGACCCTCAACTTTAACAAGATTCCCAGTACCAGCACTGGCCACACAGCTCCACAGCATGAAGGAACATCCACCACATTTTACTGTGGCTAGCAAGTGTTTGTCTTGGAACGCTGTGTTCTTTTGCCGCCATGCATAATGCCCCTTGTTATGACCAAATAACTCAATCTTTGTTTCATCAGTCCACAGCATCTTCTTCCAAAATTAAGCTGGCTTGTCCAAATGTGCGTTTGCATTCTTCAAGCGACTCTTGTTTGTTGCGTATGTGCAGAAAAGGCTTCTTCCGCATCACTCTCCCATACGCTGAATTGTTGAATGATGCACAGTGACATTATCTGCTGCAAGATGATGTTGGAGGTGGTCTGTGGGTTGTTTTTGACCGTTCTCACTATCCTTTGCCTGTCTAATTTTGTTTTGATGTATATTGCACATTTTCTGTTAATCCAATAAACATCATTTCACTACTGAAATATTACTGTGAAATTGCTGATCCAAACACCCAATTATTTATAAATGAAAATCATGGAAATTGTCAGGGGTGCCTAAACTTTTGCATACAACTGTGTGTGTGTGTATGTATGTATGTGTATATGTATATATATATATATATATATATATATATATATATATATATATATATATATATATATATATATATATATTAATCCAACAAAAGCAGCAACAAGCCAGGATTTGCATCAAACAAAAGTCAAATTTATTGACGTTTCAGGAATATATTTTCCCCTTCTTCAGAACAACTTTATCACACAAACATGGTGCTTATATAGTGCTCAAACAAATAAGTTACCTCCTCCTTCCTGTCGAAAGAGGCGCCAAAACTTACATATGTATTAAGTGTATTTATCTGTATATTCTTATCACATCATTATCATCAATTTGTTAAGTGTACTTCAAAAAATAAGCATACAACTCAAAAGCCATTTGTTACATTCATTTATAGACCAAGAGTCAGCGGATGTTTACAAATTACGTCACATCCGTTTTTCAAATACCGGAACTTGTGTTACGCATCACTTCTGGTCAGTGCCGTGCATATGTACAATCAAAAACTTAAATTTTAACACAACTTAAATCACCATTATATTCAGGTATGTTTTTTATATATATATATATATATATATATATATATATATATATATGCATTACTTCTTGTGCTGTATGTATTCGTATATCATGAAATGGTTTTAGAATGTGATCAAACTGTGTACACATAGTGATATATCAGCAAACCATAACAATTTTCCATACATAACCTTTCATCACGCTATACACAAGTATTGGTCCAGGAAATGGATCTCTATATATAACGTCTCCTATTACATGTCTTCACAGATCACCAATTTTAGATTCGTATAACTAGTTATTATGTCCTATCACTATCTAATTATTTCAAGGTAACATATCGTATTCCATTATGCCCTGTTGTTGAAAGGTATCAACCAAGTAAGGTTATATGGAAAGGATAGAATAATCTGGTCTAGGGAGTTAACGTGAACGTGTGGATCCATCAAATCCACTAGCACACATGTGATAACAAAAGGCACAAAACGAGGATCCTCCTCCCATCTAAAGACCAAAAGGAGCCCTCATCATGCCCCCAATAGCGACAACTCTTCCTTACAGAAAAAAACATTCAACACTACTGAGCCTTATGTTAAACAAGTCGGGCATGGAATTCAGTCCTTTAGGATAGATAGTGTCCAGCCTGAACATCCATTCTGTCTCCCTTTAGAGAAGAGGAAATATATCTCACCTTGTTCATCCTGAAATGCTGCATCAATACTTGTGGGTACTCCTCTCCAGTTCGCCATGCTACGTGCGTGTCCACTCTCTAGGCGACGGGTATGTGGGTTAAAGCGCCAGTACTCTGCTCCTCTAAACAAGTAGGTTTTCTTGTTCTTATCTTTGCCCCACATGAAGGCAGCTTGGACATGTGCCACAGATAGTCCCAGGTCAGAGATGGGTAGGGGTCCTGAGGCTTCCAACTTTCCATCAAAGACCCAGTACCGAGGACCTATTGTACATAGAAAAACAATTAAAATTTTATGGCATTGGCATTATTTAGAAATAAGCCATATACTGTATGTGTGTATGTGTATATATATATATATATATATATATATATATATATATATATATATATATATATATATATATATATATATATATATATATATATATATAAAAACTCTTATATAATCCAGCACACACTAGACTTGTAGCAGCTTCCAGGGTGCACAGTAACCATAAATATATACAATCCAACAAAACACAAGCACTCTCCGATATATTTAGGGCTCAAAATTTCCACTCGTCCCTTAACCATTGGCAAGTAGATATTGAATTGTGGAGAATAGTGAAAGATAGTGAGTGAATATAAATTCAACATTCACTCACTATCAAAAGCTGGGCATGTAGGTGCAGAAGTGAAATGGTGCTGCAAAGGTAGAGTGTTGCTGCAAAGGTAGAGTACAGTTGCATTGGCGTAGAGGTGCTGAGAAGAAGCTCGGGTGACAGGGAGAGGCATTGTCAACAGGAGTGAAGCTTATGTGAGATAAGTAGGGCCCTGATATGGCTGATTTGAGGTCTGGGGGCAAAATAAGAGAATAGAGGCCATATGTAAATAGAGAAGGTTGACTAGTCGTCAGTACCAATTAAAGGGACAGTTTACTCAAAAAATTTCTCCCCTTTAATTTGTTCCCAATGATCCACTTTACCTGCTGGAGTGTATTAAATTGTTTACAAGTATTTCTATTACCCTTATATTTGCATTTGAAATAGTTGATTTAACCTGTGGTATCCCCACCTATTCTGAAAGTTTTGGGCCTCAAGGCCAAGCTGTGTAAACACAGCCAGTAAAAGAAATTACACTCGTAGTGGGTTATAGAAGTGATAAGGTAAGAAAATGTTAATTTTCCATTGTTCTCCCCAAGTATTGGTGATTGGTTTACAAGCAGATATAACATAAAGAAGTTTGTATAAGTACACAATGTGATGTAGTCATCTACATCTACAAGCTCAACCCATTTTATTAGGTTGTGGCTTCAAAACACAAAATCAGCTACTTCATATACACAAATAAACCTTAAAAAGCAAATTCTCATACTTTTTTATACTGTACGGCTGGTTAAAAAGTAATTGGAAACACATTAAGAGAGACAATTTTACTGTATACTGTCCCTTTAAGTAACATTTCTTTATTTAGGTGGGAGAGTTTTGGAGCTTTATACATAAAAACTTGATTTTGGACGGGGGCGGAGCCGGCCGGCGTCTGTGATGGCCGCATGATTTTTAGCTCCGGTTGAAGGAGCTCTTTCCTCGGCATACTAAGGGGACACCCGGGCCTCTACAAAGCTGGAAAAGCAACTTGACCTCAAACGCAATTCCGGAGCACCGATTGCCATGCCCATATCGCTGAAATAACAAGATTGGCAACGAAATCAGATCACAGAACACAGCGGGCCTAAGTGCGCATCACGCCATAGGAAAAGACAGTACACGCGCCACTGCTAAAAGGGGTAAGGAAACCTTAATGCCTCAATGATCGCACACCAACTTTGCAAATACCCCCTCTGAATAAAAAGACCTGTGGCCCAGTCGATAGCGCGATAGCGCAGTTTGTATTAGAAACCGCCATGCAATATACTTCAGATTAATATCAGTATAGGCCTAACCGGACAAGCCACCATTTACTGCTGGGAGAGAAAACACCATATCCCATGTACCTACAGCTATACAGATAGTATTGAGGACACAGTGCTGGGACAAACAACTGTTTATAAGTGCTATCTTTAAACATGTGAACAGACTTTTATATAAATCATAATACCCAACTTAAAACGACATCGATCTACAGGGGCACACAAGCTTAAAAATACACAAGACATTACACTAATAATTGTGCTCAAGCAGATTGTCACGGATCGGCGCAGTACAACCAGTAAAGATACCATAAAATACTGCATCTGACTGTGTCAGTAGTTTATTTCTGTTTGGAATAATCAGAGCTACTTTGAACTGCAAAGTGACTAAGCAAACTTATAGCTTGGGGATTGAAACACGCCAGACCCATCAATATTGCAGAACTAGCAATGGCGTCCAGACGCACACCCAAACCAGATAAAAATATTAAAAGCCTAACAACTTCTAATGCAAAGATGGACAATTTTTTTAAAGTACTAGAATCCTCCATGTCAGCTACAACTGACCCAGCAGACACTGAGCAAACCACACCTGATGTAGACTCTCCTGCTCTCCTCACTAAAGCAGACATACAAAATCTGCCGACTAAAGCAGACTTTGCATCTTTTTTCACCCAAGTGGGGAAACTTATCAAAGAAGGACTAGCTGAAGTCAGAAAAGACCTCTCAGACTTGGGGGATAGAGTTTTACAGGCAGAAGAAGATTTAGAGCAGTTTTCAAATACTACAGATCTCCAGAATCGTACCCTTCAGGTGCACGATGACATGATACAGCAGCTTCAAAACCAAGTTGAAGATTTAGATAACAGAGGGAGACGACAGAATCTAAGAATAAGAGGCATCTCAGAGAAAGTTAATACCTCCCAAATCCAGCAGCACCTACAGCAGCTATTTCAACACATTCTACAGGAAGATGTTTCAACCATCCCTCTAGACAGAGCCCACCGGGCACTACGCCCGAAACCTGCAGAAGATAAGCCGCCTAGAGATATAATCCTGTGATTTCAAAATTTCAAAGATAAGGAGAAAATAATGACAGCCTCACGGAAAGCACGCCAAATCCTGTTCAAAGGAGATACAGTACAAATATATGCAGATCTGAGTAACATCACACTCTCCAAGCGAAGAGAGGCGAAATACCTCACTACACACCTACAAGATTTAAAAATACCCTATAGATGGGGTTTCCCATTCTGCATTAAAGTATTACATAACTCACAGATTGTCACGTATAGCCATCCAGATGACCTTGAGCAATTTTGTGACAGCCTGAAAATTCCACCTCCATCTATACGCTCGGCACCCACTCCACAGTCAGGAGATAACTCAACATCATCGATACAGAAACAACAAAGACCTACTTGGACTAGAGTCTCCAGGAAAACACACCAAGGGAACCACAAAGCAGCTCACCAAGAAGAAGGACTGACATGAAAGTAAAAGTCTTAAGAGACTGGTCACACTTACAAAAGATTATCACCCAGTATGATAGTATGTCAAAAAATTTAGACATACCGGGTAACATACTTAGAAAATGTTTACTGCCTAAAGTTCGATATTAGTACTATCACATCAATCTAGATTGATGCTTATTATCCGCACCTTGCCCATCCCTAATTTGGCCTTTCCCCTATAATTTGTCCAAGCCCCAAATGGAAATGCTCCATCATAGTAACTTCCCCCTTTTTTTACTATGATCCCCCCATCCTATTTAAAATACTGTTTTAAGTATTTTTGTGTTATTGTTGGTTATGATGTTTTTTTGTTAATGTTTTATTCGTTTTGCTTATATTCTTTATTTCTTCTAGCAGATCCTCATCCTATTGGGGAATACTATTCCCTAAACCACTTCTCCTTTTCCTCCTACCCTTTCTCCGGCAGAGACGGAACTGTAAGATACCTACAGCAGACAACCAAATTCAGGTATTGTGGCTTGCAACATGTACACGCTTACACAGAGTTAATGATAACACTCCTCACACGTAACATAACGCCATGCAGGATATATAAACTATGTCACGCGAATATCTTTACACATAGAACTTATGGCAGTCCCTGATCTTTTATTAATCTCCCAAAATGTCAAGGGCCTAAATTCACCCACCAAAAAATCCATTGCCCTTAACTGGTTTCATAAACATAAGGGAGAGGTGATTTTCTTACAAGAAACCCATTTTTGCAAACATATAACAACAAAGTGCTCCTCTAAACAATTCCCAGTAGGATATTTTAATTCAGCCCCCACTAAACGAAATGGAGTAGGTATATTATTTAGACATAGTGTCCCCTTCCACCTTACCCAGCAACATACAGACAAGGAGGGACGATTCTTGATCTTAGTGGGCACACTTTACAACCGCCAAACCACCTTCGCAACATATTATGCACCTAATACAGGTCAGGCCCGTTTCTTCAAAAAACTAATTAGAACATTACTAGAGGTAGTACAGGGAACATTGATTCTCGCAGGAGACAGCAATGTGGCAATGGAGCCGCCGTTAGACTGCTCTAATAAAAAAAGTTCAGTACCCAGGAGTTCTTTGAGTGTCATATTGAGGGCTCTACGCAAAGCAACACTATTAGATACTTGGAGGCTACAACATCCCACGCAAAAAACATATACTTTTTATTCTAACCCCCAAAAATCATATTCTAGAATAGACCATATATTCATAGACCAGAACAGCCTACCCCTAATGAAATGCACAGAAATATTACCGACCCCTTGGTCTGACCACTCGATGGTAACACTAACTTTGACCCTTCCAGACAAACCCCTTACTAACCCACACTGGCGATTAGATGAGACGCTGTTATTACAACCACTAATTAAAGATAAAATTACACGTTCACTTCAAGACTACTTCCTGCATAATGCAGCCCCAGACACATCCCCCGCTATAGTATGGGAAGCACACAAAGCGGTAATTAGAGGGGAGTTCCTGAAACAGAAATCTATAGTAAAGAAAAACTATAACAAACAATACAACATGTTACTACAGCAACTCCGGGATATAGAGAGATTACATATGCAAGCCCCTACTAATGAACGACACATAATCCAACTAGCAAAGATTAGACGCGAATTAAATGAGCTGCTTAACAAGGAAGCGCAAAGAAAGGCAATCTATCTGAATAAGCTATATTTCATAGAAGGCAATAAAGCAGGTCCACTACTGGCTAGAACCCTTAAAACTCGCACAAACACTCAATTTATTCACAAATTATCACAGCCAAATACACCAGGAGAATACACGCATGACAGTAAAGCAATTGCAGAAATCTTTAGGAATTATTATAAAAACCTTTACAATATCCCTGAGACCCCCTACTCCTCAAACTCTGGAGCAATAGATTCTTACATACAGAAAGCCAACATTCCGACTATACCAGAACACATTTCGAAACAAATGGAAGACCCCATATCCATCCAAGAAGTCATTGCAGCCATACAGAATACACCACTGCGTAAAAGCCCCGGCCCAGATGGCCTAACGGCCTCTTACTATAAACAATATCAATCCATCCTGGCCCCTCATCTTACTAATCTTTTTAACTCTCTTGACGTGAATGGTCTACTCTCTCCCAACCTCCTAGAAACCCACATATCTGTCATACCCAAACCAGGTAAACCTCCCACAGAGCCTAGTAACTATCGCCCAATATCCCTATTAAATGGGGATATAAAAATTTATGCTAAAATACTGGCAAACCGGATCAGCAAGATACTTCCAACTTTAATTCATGTAGACCAGGCCGGCTTTGTGCCACTTAGGGAAGCCAGAGACAACACGATACGAGTGCTCCATTTAATGGAATACGTTAAAACAAAACAGATCCCAGCAGTCCTGGCCTCCACCGATGCAGAGAAGGCCTTTGACAGGCTGAATTGGCCTTTTCTGCACAGTACATTAAGACATTTTGGGTTTGGGGAACTAATGATTAAACGAATTTTTCATCTATATAACGGCCCCTCTGCAAAGGTCCGCGCTAACGGGATCCTATCACACAGTTTTAATATAAATAATGGGACTAGACAAGGCTGTCCACTTTCGCCCATTCTCTTTGTTCTTACAATGGAGATTTTAGCTTGTCATATCAGGAAAAACCCAGACATACATGGCATCCCAATCGGTCCAGACTCCCACAAACTAGCTATGTTTGCAGATGACGTGTTGGTCACAATGACTCTTCCCGACATCTCGCTACCTAACCTGACCCTAGAATTCGATAGTTTCAGTAAATTCTCACATTTCCATATTAATTATTCAAAATCGGAACTGCTAAATATCTCAATGACCCCCAAAACCTTTGCAACTTTTACGCCATCTTGCCCGTTTAAAATCCAAAACGCACATCTCAAATACTTAGGCATAATACTATCCCCCAATTCCTCGAAATGGTTTGCCCTTAACTACCAACCCCTCCTACACTCTATACAACACTCCCTATCCTCCTGGAAAGAAAAACCCCTGTCGTGGTGGGGTAGGATACAATCAGTCAAAATGAAAATCCTCCCCAAAATCTTATATATATTGCAAGCGATGTCTATTACACTCCCTAAGACATTCATACACACTCTCCAAAAAGCTATAAATACGTTTGTGTGGGGGAAGATTCGCCCAAGGATAGCTCGAGAAACCATATATAGATCCCTCCAAAATGGAGGATTAGGTCTACCAGAGTTTAAACTATATTACCACGCCTCAGTTCTACAGAGAGTTCTGGATTGGCACTGTAGGAGAGACTCCAAAGCATGGGTGGCGATTGACTCCCAGCTACTTAAATCCCCCAACCCAGGTCCCCTTTGCTGGCTTCCAAAAACCAAACGCACCCTTGCATGCCACTCATCCGCACTTTACCGGCACGTATTTAACACATGGGATCACTTAATTAAAAATACACCGGCCTTGTCCACTCTTGCGTCCCCGCTTACCCCAATTTTTCCCAACATAGAACTAATGGGGGGATACGAGAACAGGAGAAAAGACACACCGATTATGGAACTACTGGACTCTGTCCCCATGGCACACATGCTTACACAAGGCAAACTAAAACCCAGAGAGGAACTCTCACCAATTTTATTTGGCTCTTTTGCACCATGGCTAAAATGCGCGCAGTTGCGACACTTTATACAGACATCTCCCAATAAAGAAAATCTTATTAGATTACCAACCCTTTTTGAGCAAACATGCCTTAGGGGGAGCACTACTAGAGGAACACTATCACTAGCTAAGGGTATACTTCAAAATGCTCAATCCACTCCCCTCCCTCTATATACCACTAAATGGCATAGCGAATTGGACATTGACATGGATACAGAACAATGGTTACAAATATATAGAAACACACGTACCTCCTCCACCTCCCCTAAGGTAATAGAACTCAATTACAAAGTACTAATGCGCTGGTACTTGACTCCAGTTAAGCTAAGTAATATATACCCTACCCTCTCATCCTCGTGCTGGAGAGGTTGTACCGAGCGAGGCACCACATTACACATGTGGTGGTCATGCCCCAAACTACAACCATTTTGGAAAGGGATAGAATCCACATTGAGGAAACTAGCTGAGACAAACTTCCTATTAAACCCAAAACTGATCCTCCTAAACGAGACCCCTCCACTCCAATGTAAAATTAGAAAGACACTGATCCGAATAGGACTCAATAGCGCCAAAACACTGATCGCCCTACACTGGAAATCCCCATTCATACCCTCACAAAATTGTTGGCTACAAAATACTGACAAAATGCTTTCACATGAAGAATATGGATACTTTAAAAGAGGTAAATCGGCATTTTATGCAGATGTCCGTTTCTACTGGGACTCTATTACTGCCACACAAACACATAGGACCCCTCACGTGATAAGCACTCCATTGGAATAGAGAAGATGTGAACATAATACTATATTTATCTTGCCTCAGACAGCGCTGTGTGGGAGCGCTCAAATGTCTTACTGCAAGCTACAGTTCAGGGATGTCTCTGCCGGATACCACCCTTCTTCCTTTTCCCCCCTCTTCCCCCTCCATTTCTTTTCTTTCTTTTCTTTCTAGAATTTCTTTTGGTTTAATCAGGAAATGAACATAGGTTCAGAACAAGGTAATTGCAATCCTTTACAATAGTTCCACTCTCACCGATATATCTGGGCGAAGAAAAGATCAACACTTACAGAGAGCATCTATGGACAATAACAAACTCTACAAAGGGCTATAATGACCAAGCAGCTCAAAACCCAGATACTTATGCTACAGGCATTAGATGCCTAGTCTTTATGATCAATATTGTGGACGATAAGCCAAACAATGTGAACCACTGTTATTATTTTGATGTACGCAGGTTGCTCTTTTGTGACCTCTTTATTTGTGTTGAATTGGTTATTTGTTGACAAAATTAATAAAAAATTTATTTTTTAAAAAAAAAAAAAACTTGATTTTGAGGGTTTTTCAATGATTTTTGCTTTCAGATATCCTAGTCAGGTTGGAACGTAGGGGAATGTGCTTAAAATATTAATTTAAAGGAATATTGTGGGTAAATAAATGCTCTGTTCCCATAGAAAAGTTATTTTTTTTTAGCAGATAACTCCCTTAAAGGGATAATGTATTCAGGAAAGCAGTTGATCCTTTTTTTGTATTCAAAGTAACTGCAGGGAGACATTTTTTTTTCAACCCCCACTGCTACTACCTCTTGATTACATAGCTTTTCTATAGAAAAAACTGCAGTATTGACAAGATTAGTATAGGTGGCAGTTTTTGCAGGCTAAAGCAGCTATTTCAAATAACTATCCCCTTTATCAAGCTAAAGGCCACCTATGGTTAGTTGTCCAGGTTATTACCTATGCTACAATAAAAATACCAAATTGGACACTCAACAGATTGGTTTTGTGTCCCTGCTGCCTTAGATTAAACCTGCCCTGGTTTATACAACTTTGTATCATGTGAGAGGGAGATAAATGCTGTCTATACTCTGTGCAAAAGGACAATAATTGTATTAAAAGAACTTAAATTATATGCAAAGAGGAGGTGTGGGCGAGTGATGGGTGGCATCAGTGGCAAGTAACATTTTTGCCTGGCTAGTAGCTTAGGACTTAAATTGTGTGTATATATATATATATATATATATATATATATATATATATATATATATATATATAGTAAAAAGTCTAGGCAGGCACTCTCTGGAAGGTGTGTTTAACTCTGAAACATCACATTAAATGTGTGATTATATTAAAATTCAGAGAGTGCCTGCCTGGACTTTCTACTATAGATATTTTTGCCGGGACACTGGTTTTTAAAAATCTAAAGTGAGAGTGTCCTTATTTGAAGATATATATATATGTGTGTGTGCATATATAAGGAACCACACTCACTGGAATTTTGGACTGGGGGTTTATTAAATGTAGTAATGTTTCAGGGACATTCTCATTTTATATACATAATTATAGATATATGTGTGTACATTTTACTTTACTAGACGGGAGAAAAGTTAACAACTCAGCGCAAAAAAAAAATTTGCTCCTCCACTCAATGTTAAAGATAGAAAAAAAAAAAACACAAATGTACTACTTGTACATTATTGTGATGTTTTTGCACAGACGTTCCATGCCTATACATATACAGTGTTTACAATTGTGGAAGTACTGTAGAGGTGAATTTGTGCATTTACACACCATGGTGCCTGTCTGAGTATAGAACTGTATGATGTTTCATACCTGCATTCCCCTTTGCTCCCTACACACCCTATGCCTGCATCTTCTTCTTTGTACCCTTTCTCCCACCTCCTACATGTGAGACCTTAGGCCCTAGGGTGGTGGTATCATGGGGCAGTTGAGTTGTGGGATTTTTTTCAGTTGGAGCTGGCAGTAGCTATGAGATGCTTTTGCCCCAGGGATAACATGACAAACGCCAGTGTACAGACACAGCAGAGTGCTAAGAATGTGAGGAGGTCCATAGACCTGCCGTGGCTTGTGCTACCTTGAAGACATTTACAGCCACTGGGCCCCTTTTGTTCTTCAATGTAAATGTATCTGAAGCAGGGGACAACTTATGTCTTTGTTTTTAATCAGTCTTTAATACAGTAACGAATATAATGAAGACATAAGTTCCAAAAATAAAAATGATAAATTGATAATCATTCTTGGTGTCTCAGTCCCCATTTGTAAAATAAGTATTAAAGGGACATGAAACGCACATTTTTTCTTTCATGATTTAGAAAGAGAATGCAATTTTAAACATCTTTCTAATTTACTTCTATTATCTAATGTGTTTTATTCTCTTGATATTCTTTGCTGAAAAGCATATCTAGATATGCTCAGTAGCTGCTAATTGGTTGCTGCACATAGAAGCCTCATGTGATTGGCTCACTCATGTGCATGGCTTTTTCTTCAAATAAGGATATCTAAAAAATGAAGCAAAATAAATAATAGAACTAAATTGTAATGTTGTTTAAATTTGTATGTTCTATCTGAATCATGAAAGTAGGATTTTGGGTTTAGTGGCCCTTTAAGTCATCAACAATAAAGCTACAAAAAGGGGAGAGGTCACAAAAATAAAGAGATGAAACAAATGAATAAACAAAATAACCACACTATTACCTCCATTTTAAAATGTCAAATGCATTAAAACCACATTTAGCAAATAAAATATAAATAAAATACTGAAATTATATTAATCAATAGCATGCAGGTTTACAAGTATATATGAAAATGTATACACTGTGAGTGGGTAGTAATTGATCCCAGTATATAAACCTAATATCAAGTAGTTATAAAGGCAATACAAAATATTCAAAAAGGACATTAAACAGACAAAAAAATATGTAACACATAAAAGAGCACTATTTAAATATTTATGTTAACATATTCTTTATGTGAACAAGAGGTTAAAGGGACATGAAACTCAACATTTTACTTTCATGATTCAGATAAAGCATGACATTTTAAACAACTTTACTTCTTTCTAATTTGCTTTGTTCACCTGGTATCGTTTGTGGAAAAGCATACCTAGGTAGGCTTAGGAGTGTAAATGGGAGCTAGCTCTGATTGATGGCTGTACATATATGCATCTTGCCATTGGCTACTGTGATGTGTTTAGATAGCTTCCAGTAGTGCATAGCTGCTCTTTCAACAAAGGGTACCAAAAGAATAAAGCACATTTGAAAAGTAAATTGGAAAATTGTTTTAAATTGTATAACCTATCTGAATCATGAAAGAAACATTTTGGGTTTCATGTCCCTTTAAGTTACAAAGACATTAAAGACACATTAAACTCAAAACATTTTAATGATGCATATGAATGAACCCTATTTAAAAAAATATGTTAAAATATGTGTTTTTAATGAAAAGTTTAAGCTGCTTATTTTGATTTTGAAACTAACAGGAAGTGCAAAGCTGACCCAGTGGATAGACGCTCACTCGCTGATGAGAAAAACTCACACATCTTTATTGATGGAAAGTGATTCCACTTTTCAGTATCGGGAACATCTTTTTTTTTTTTTTTTTTAAAGTAATATTTTAAAATGCCCTCATTGAGATACAACAATGAAAACTTACTTTAAAACCACGTTAAAGCTATTTATTTTAATTCTGTGCACAACTTGTCCTTGGGGTAGAACTATAAAACAATGACTTAAATGTCCTGTTAATATAAATAAATTCATTTTTTCCTGAGGAAGCCTCTGTTATGGTGAGGAAATGCATTGGTGATGTATTGTATTATCACTGATACTAGTGGCTAATTGTTACATAGCATCTATAAAAAGGGACATTAGAATCAAATAAAACTTTCATAATTCAGATATAGCATGTAATATTAAAAAATCTTTCCAATATACTGCCAATAACCAGCTCCTACTAAGCACGTGCAAGATTTCGCAGTATATACATAAATGTGCTTTGGATTGGCTGTCTGTCACATTATGCAGGGAGCAGGAAAAATTGAAGTAGCTTTAAAATGTATCAGAAAAGAAATCCAATACTCATTTGAAATTCAGACTAAGGGCTTGATAGGCTCGTAGGCATGGAGAGAAATCTGATAAAATCTTTGGGGGCATTTTTGTAACATTGGTTTGCAATTCACGTGTCTCTCCTTCACATCCAGAAACCTGCATAGCAAGATAAACGGCTCTCAAGCTAAAGTTTGCCTTTCTAAAATTATTTGATGGACCACACAGTACTGAGGAGAACTTTAGATCATCTACTCCTACGTGTAATTACATTGTCTTTTAATTATGCATTAATTCTATGATATGATTATCTTTTTTTATTTTGAGTTTATTTAGTAATATAAAATGCTATCATCAAATACTATAATCTCACAGTCTATGTATGTTCATGTGTATTTTTAAAGAAGCTTATTGCTGACTAATAGAATTTAAATATATACATATTTTGGTAAATATATATTTATTACAGCTGACATTGAAATATTGGAACATTTGATTATTATGTTTATACATTTGTATTATCTTCTATACAGTATGCTCATTCACGCTCTATAATTTCTTCGCCATATTTACCGTAGAAAAACCAGATGTTGCCCACAGAATCTTCAAATGCAGCGTCCACAGATTCTGGGATTCCTCTCCAGTGACGCGATGCTAGTGCTGGATAACCATTCTGCAGAATCCCATTGCGCAGGCGCCAAACATAACCAGACTTGAAGAAAAACAGTTCACCACGAATGGTGGAAACGGCATCAAAATCTGTGTAACAAGCATCTGGCTTCAGAAAACAAAAGAAAAAACAATGTTTTAGTGCACAATATTACCCAGCACGGAGGTTGCAATCAGTTTAAAAATAATTTACATATAATGTATATCGAGACCGATAATTTATAAAACAAAGTGCTACCTATGCGCCTGGATAGCCATATGTAATGCTTCAAAGGATCGTCTTAGTTTAGATTCTATGACCCATAATTTCAAAAGAATGCTATGCCCTTGGATTGCCTTACATAATGTTTCACTGAATCATTATTTACTGGAAGGTGTCTTATGCTGGATTCTATAGCTGTTGTAAGCTTTACCACCCTAACAGTAACAAAGCACTGTTGCTACCAGTTAGTAACGTTTACGTCTGCACTTGAATATAGGCAAGTGAAATCCAGGGCCTTCTTATGATATGGGTTTTTAGAAACATATATCTAAAATGTAGCTTAAAGGGACGTGAAACCCCAAAAAATTATTTCATGATTCAGATGGAGAATACAATATTATACAGCTTTCTAATTTACTTCTATTATCTGATTTGTTTCATTCTCTTGGTATCATTTGTTGAATGAGCAGCAATACACTGCTGGTTTCTAACTGAACACATGGGTGAGCCAATGACAATTGGTATATATATGCAGCCACCAATCAGCAGCTAGAACCTAAGTTATTTGCTTCTCCTGAGCTTGAAAAGATAAACCTTTCAGCAAAGATTAACAAGAGAAGAAAGCAAATTAAATAATAGAAGTAAATTGGAAAGTTGTTTAAAATTGTATTCTCTGTCTGAATCATGAAAGAAAATGTTTGGGCTTCATGTATTTTTAAAAGGACACTAAACACCTTGTAATTACATGTCATTTCTGTTGTCTTGCTATGGAGCTTAGCAGCTTTAAACTAAACAATTTTAAAACAAAAGAACATCTTGTTTTTGCAATTGTTTTTTAATAACCAAACTCCACCCACCACTTGCCTTATTTGGAGGAGCCAATCAGGGCATGAGTCTGCGACTGACAAGGCCAGTCATGATCACTATGTTAGCATTAAGTGCATTGTTTTACAGCTGTTATCTCCTAAAGCCAATTAAGCAAAGAAATGTAGCAGGGTAAGCCTTGAAAAGTCTGCAGTTTGCATTTCCAGCTCTGACAATTAGAAAATCCACAATTTTCAAAGCTAAATAACATAAAACCGGGGCAAAATAAATAATTAAAGTATAGTGTAAAGTTGTTTTAGTATACTTAACTATACATTTTATATAAGAATTCCAAGGTGTTTATTGTCTCCTTAATCTGGGAATTATTGAGAATTACTGGAAGAGGAATGCTCAGTTTTGCAGAAAGGAGTTATTAAAAGGACTGAAAATTAAAAAAAACTATTTGCTTTTTCTTCTTCCCCAGAGCACTACATCCACATACATCAGTTTGTTTTTGCTTGTTTGTTTTTCATTTTAAGAATAAGGCTAAAACAATCTAAATTATATTATATATGTGATGTGATTTTCTGTAAATATAATAATGAGCTTTTCTTACCTCTAAGTTTGGGATTTCGTTGCTCTCACTCTCTGTTTGGTTTGGCTCAACCTCTGGGCTGGGTGAGGGGGTGGGCAGAGGAGGGGTCCCATACAGAAACTGGATGCCATGCCTGTCATCTGCACTTAGGCTTAGTGGGTAGCGGAATGTGTAGAACGGAGACATCAATGACTTAGAAACAGAAGAGTGTTGCAACCCCAGGACATGCCCAAACTCATGGGCAGCTACCTGCAGAAGGTCTGTGCCTGTAATAAGAGGGAGGTAATTGGAGCAGATGTCAGTAGGAGATCACATGACATGAACCTATGAGGATCATTGACCAGGAGTTTACATGACAGGAATACATGAGGGGCCATAAGCAAAGTGAAAAAACAGCAATAGAAAAGGGACATTGTCAGGAGCTTACAGGGAAAAAATACACAAGATCCTATGAACAAGATCTCATAGAATAGGAGCATATGAAGGACCATAAACAGGAAGAGAATATAAGAAATCTGTAAGCAGAAGCCCTTATGACAAGAAAATAACAAGGTTGTAAACACTAGCTAATATTAGAGGAACATATGAGGGCTGCAGGAGTTTGAATTTGAACAAAATAAAGACATGAGTAAGTGTATACAGGGCCAATCATATAATGATGTGCTTGATCCTGTTACCCAAACAAAAACAAAAAGTTTTGTAAAAAAAATACTTCATAAAGTGGCTTGCTGGGTAGAACTACTAATTTATAGCTAGTCTGTCTCTCTTAAAGTGCTAAAACTCTTATTACAAAACAGAATTGTTACATATTAAGGGTGGCAGGGGCACTCACCCAAATTATTCCCAATGGTCCAAGCTTCATCATAGTCAAAATGTACATCCCCTTCTCTGTGAGTTTTAGGAAAGAAGGCATGTGCCAAAATTCCACCAGGTCCATCAAATGGAAGATTGTCTCCATGCCAGTACCTGCAAAAATATTGAATGCCCAACTTATATTAGCTATATGATTGGTCTCTTACAACTTTTTGCACAATTTACTAATTGATTTAACACTAAACTGCCTACACGTTAGTGAGAAGAAATGCAATTGACTTACAATAAATTAAAACTTACCGTGTGAAGTCAATGGTAATGTCAGCTCGCCCCTCATAGACCTCTGTGAAAACCAAGGGGGTCACTTCACTCCATACCCTGAAAGCTTCAGCAAGAGTTTGTTGCACCTTTGCCTTATTGAGTTGCCATGGAAACCGGATAATCCTATAACAATGGTAACATTTTAATAGGACGTATAACTTGAGTCACTGTTATGGTAGACTTGTGATAAGTGAAAATAATATCTTACCTGTATGTTAAATTTGTTTTGTCCCAGCGCCCTCCAGACAATACAAATCTTTTATTACGGTTACGTCCATTTAGAGAGTCTTTTGGTGCTGGAATATCTGGCACACCACATCGAGGGGGGTTCCATAAATCCTGAAGTAAGCCCTTTGTATGAGGGTTACGGACCCATGAGCGTGACTGTAAAGGGGAATGCCTCTTCAAAACATGAAACTGTATATAGAAAAGAACAATAATCAAAATCTTATTGGAAGAGAATTGCTGTATATTGATGACCTGGTTGTACTCACTACAGAAATAATCTAAAATATGGGCATACAACTTAAAATGCATAATTCAATAACTGAAGTGCAATCTAATGATTCTCAACATTTTTAGTATCATGGTACTTCAGGTTTTCAGTACAATTAACCTTTTATAATTATACCATTTATAATAGATGTGTTTTTAATACAAAGGTGGTAGCATAGTTATATTGAATACATAATAACCATTCGGTTATCAGATTACATAGTTCTTCCAGCTCAAATTATAATATTGTAAATTAATATCATTGATCACCAGATTTGTAGAACTGTACAATGACTTTATTTATACCCTTTACTCAAATTATATTTGGACTATTCTGAAGTATCCCATCTAGCACATGAAAGTCTGTTTCAGTCATAGAAGGTCATCTTTCTTGACTCTAGTGGTGTTTAGCGTCATTGGATATTAATTTTTTAAAGACTGTAAATCCTCTGAGTGAAAGTCTCACTAATTTGGAAATTTCATTTCAATCACTTGAAGGGAATGGAGATCAGTGACTGTCTTTGGAGGATATCTTGTACACAAGAGGTAGGTCTTGCTCACTGACCTGGATTCTCTATCCATCTAACATTAATCATATTACCTTCCATCTACTTCTGCTCTCAGACTGTTTTGGGTACACAGTCTGTGTTTGTATTTATTGAGTTGCTGACATCTATCCATTGCTAGCAATATAGATGCTTTCATCCAAAGCAAAACTCCCAGTCAGCCTCCCTCTTGTCTGTGATAGAGACCACTTATCAGTGTCTGGCCATTTAGCCCAGGGGCACATCTCAATGCCCTAAGAAAACAGTAACCGGGAGACAGGTGTGGCCTTTATACTTAAATACACACAGAAAACAGAATGAAGCAAAATGTCCTAGAAGACTGTAAAGCACTGTGATGAGTTAAAAAAGTGAATATTAAGGGGACATTAAAGGAACACTTAAAGGGACACCGAACCCAAATTTTTTCTTTTGTGATTCAGATAGAGCATGCAATTGTAAGCAACTTTCTAATTTACTCCTATTAGCAATTTTTTCTTTGTTCTCTTGCTATCTTTATTTGAAAAAGAAGGCATCTAAGTTTTTTGTTTGTTTCAGTACTCTGGACAGCACTTTTTTATTGGTGGATTAATTTATCCACCAATCAGCAAGGACAACCCAGGTTGTTATATAGGCCGGCATCTAAACTTACATTCTTGCAGTTCAAATAAAGATACCAAGAGAATGAAGTAAATTTGATAATAGGAGTAAATTAGAAAGTTGCTTAAAATGTCATGCTCTATCTGAATCACAAAAGAAAACATTTGGGTGCAGTGTCCCTTTAAGTCAAAAATAAAATGTATGCAATTGAAACAAAAATGAAAATATGCCCTTCTTTTCTGCATTACTTGTAACTTAAGGGGTCAGAAATAAATGTGTTAGAGCTTTTACTACTGCACTCACTAAAGTCAAAATTAAATGGACAGTTTACCCTAATTTTTTCTTCACTTTAATTTAATCCCAATAATCCGTTGCACATGTATTACAAGGTAAAAGTAAACGTGTTCGCTCAAGTGCAATCTAATTTATCGCATTAGGTTAGCGTGACTTGAGTAAAAGGTTAGAGCTAAAATAAAAGTTGCAGCAAACACAACATAAATACATTACAATAAAATGTTACACTAATAAACATTATCTGATAAAAAATTAGTCATAAATATGTATATATTTTTTTTATAAGTGTACAAAGGTATATAATATATGGCCATGTATTTGACTGCATCATTACTTCTAGCAGTGTTTACGCTAGAGCGGAAGTGCTAAATTACTGCTCCACTTGTAATACAATATTTACTTGCCATTGTTCCCTCTTAGCATTGGTCTTTGTTATACAGATATAAGATAAGAAAGCATGTGTATGTACAGAAAGTGATAAAATAATTTATTTTTGCACATGCTCAGCAGCAGCTGGTGCCACTAAAAGTGTTCATATATAACATTTGTGCACATATTTGACACTGGAAGTAAATTGGAAAGTTTTTTTCCCCTTAATGTAAATGTAAATTTTTCATGTTCGGATGACATAGTTTTGTAGAGAATCATCCGATTAAGCAAACCGCCACAATATTTTTGTAATAAAAGTTATCATTTCGTTTTAATTTCATACACTAAATACCGAACGTTCACTTTACCCGCTCCTCCCACTCACTGTTTGCTAATTCTCCTCCATATTACGTAAACAGCGGTCCCACCCGCTGTTTACGTATCGGCACTGCGCGCTCCCGTGTAGATTTTCCATTGTGCATGCGTTTCTCCTGTTTCCGCTTTTTAACAACATAGTATTCATTGAATGGGTCTATTCAATGAAAACTACCGTTGCGAGTGGCGAAGGACAGGATCTACTAAAAGCAAACACTTTAATCCCGCAAATAACAAACAAACTTTAATCCCGCAAATAACAAACAATACTATATCGAGTGTAAGTCAATTTCTAATAAAATATATATTTAATTCACAATATGAACCTAGTTGGTCTCATCGATAAAATATATAAGATAAAGTACCTATATACGGAGCTAATCCAAGCGGTACAATTGTGAGGAATTGACAGGACTCCGTATAGATTTCTATTGAGACGCCAAATTTACTTCAATTGCGCATGCGCGAAATGTGCACGAGCTTACAATAGATTAGCTTTGCACCGCAAACGAACGAATGCGCTATAAGGACGTATTACGTCATGGTAAGGGGGTGGGTCCCCCTGTGGTTAGAGCCGTTATTGGCTATGAAGACGTCCATCAAAAACTACAGTAAAGGAGCGCGAATGCCGGTAGGAGGATGAGTGCAGAGAAAATTATTAGAAGAAGATGAAAATACAGGTAACGATGTAAAATCTTGGGAATTGATGAATGAAAGTCAGGTTTTTTATTGACAACTGTTACACAGATGTTTAGACAGGAGGCTGACTTCTTTTAAAAAGTTTAATTTAGACATTAGCATTCCTGTAACTGCTATTTTCATGCTTTAAACACATGAACAGTAGTGCAATAATAAAATACTTTAGCATATTTTCAAGATTAGTGGAACACTACTGACCTTATGGCTGATAGCTTACATTTTAAATTCAATTTTGTTTTTTTAATCACAAATATTTGTACAGAAATGTCTCAAAACACACTTTACTCATTAAAGGGATAGTAAACCCAAAATGTTTCTTTTGTGATTTAGATTGAGCATGCAATTTTAAGCATCTTTCTAATTTACTCCTATTAGCAATGTTTCTTCGTTCTCTTGGTATCTTTATTTGAAAAAGCAGGAATGTTAAAGTGATGGTAAATGTCAGACTGTAAGAATCTTACAATAAAACATATATGAGTTTACAAGTAAAACCACATACTTATTTTTTTTAAAAGTGAATATATATTTTATAATAAAAGGTTTATAATCCTAATTGGTATTGTCTGTTCCTCCGCCCCCCTCCTTTTCCTCTTTTGGCTGGGCTGTGATGTATAGAGCAGTCACATGCACTCTCTACATAGGCTTTCTATGGCTTTAAAGGGGCAGGACTTCAAGATTGTCAACTGACACACATGTTGATTAGATGTTCACTGGAATTTTCATTTAAAAAAAAAAAAAAAGAGTTCATCCATGTGGGCAGGCATAAAATTGTAATAGTAGCATTAGTATATGCACTAATTTAACCCTTTCACAGATGGATTTTTTTTAAAAAGGTACACATATACTTTTTAATGGCAAAGATTACATTGATTATTTAAAGTTTACCATCACTTTAAGTAATTAAATCATTTAATGTCCTTTAATCCTTTTTTGCCTTTGTCCTTGCCACATTTTCCTGTGTCGTGGTTTTGTGGCTGTACCATCTGTATCTGATTCTTCATACTGTTCTCTTTTATTTTCTACAACACATCCTTTTTATTTCTGTGTTTCTACTTATGTGTCACTGTCAGACTATAAGTGATATCTTCTCTTAATACCATTTCCTCTCTTTTTTTTCTGCCCCTCCACTCTCTTCCCATACCCACTCTCTTCCTTTATTTTTATTTTCTCCCTCTTCCAAGGAATCTAAAGAAGCCTTCACTTTGTACACTGTTTTAGATTGTGTTTACAGAAGGAATAAACATTTCAGGAGATCGGAAATAACTTAAGAATACACAAACCATCTGGGCATTTCTGTAAGCAGCTTCTGGAACAGTGACTACAGTGTTGTCTTGCATTGTCTCTTTTCTTTCTGGGACTATATTATTGATACCGAGTTACATACAGAGATAGTGCAGATACCTGCTAATTATCACCACACGCACTGATTCACATAGTTGCACTTGCCTACCAGATAAAGCTTTTATACAGCACTATGGACAAACTCCCGTCCTAATTTAAACTTTCTGTCAAATAATTTAATGAGAAGGATGAAAACCAGACAAGCAGAAATGTGATCCAGCCTCACGTGTTCGCTCTACCTCCCCCTATTTCTTCATCAGTGAGTACCAATAATATACAGATGCTCAGACACAGGATGTCTTTTTAGTTCCAAACTTCCACAGCATTATCTGCATGACATTGGCCTATTAGTTGGCAGTGGAGCAAGACATTAAAGCCTTTTATTATTCCCACTCTGATTTTATCTTTGTTGTATATGATTACACAGATTCTTGTCAGTCTTGTCCCAAGCACAATATTCGAGTATCCTTATGCATCACTGAACTGTTTTCATTCATTAACTATGGTTAGGTCTCCCACTTCACAGACCATTGTTTGAGCCCATATAGTAAAAAATGCATAAAAGCCCTCTGGCTGCAGAAGAGTTATGTGTAAGCTGGCGAAGAGTTGTCAGTTTATATACTGCACTCAAAACTGATGTAGAAAAACGCCAGCCGGCAGATTCCAAATCCTAGGCAGCTGACAGCACAGAAACTCAACGTCCCTTAAACAAACAGCGTCTGCCAGAGTCATCCTGTGGCTGTCACCCATCCAATCAGAAAATTCTGACCCGGGTCCTTGCAGAAAGGCACGCAGTGCATCTTATCACATCATACCCACGTACAAGAAACGGCAGGGTAAAGCTATATGACCTAATTATCAGTTTTGAATGTCCTATGACATTACACTACCAAATTTACAAAACTAAATGTACCTGCAAATGTCCACAAAACCCACTACCATACCAGCTCTAGAGAGAGCAGGAAATGCATGTACAGAAAACAAGCAACTGTATATATTTTTATAACACAAGCTAAAAAATACATAGATTATTTACACTGTGCCAGTTAGGCAATTGTGTAAAGTGCCATATGTATTATTATTATCGGTTATTTGTAGAGCACCAACAGATTTCTATATTTGTCAGTGGGAGCTTGCCTATATTAGTGTGCTAGGTGGTATGTTAAAGGGACATTCCAGTCAAAATTTGAATACACATAGATTCATTTGAATAGAAACATATTTTGCAATATACACGTATTGGTAAAAATGCTTCCAGTAAATGGTATTGTTTTAGTGTAAACATTTTCTCAACAGGTGCATGTGAAGCATAGCTAGATGTTCTCAGTGCACCAGAATGTTAAATACTGCAGCTGCTCAGGGCATCAGTGGGGCTTGTAACATGTCAGCAATTAAAAAATTGAGTCATTACAAGATGGTGCATGCACCTTAGGCTCTCTGAGCAAGTGCTGTGTTTAAAATGCTGGTGCACAGTGTATACTTAAAGGGACACTGCATCCACATTTTTTCTTTTGTGATTCAGATAGAGCATGTCATTTTAAGCAACTTTCTAATTTACTCCTATTATCAATTTTTCTTCGATCTCTTGCTATCTTTATTTGAAAAAGAAGGCATCTAAGCTTTTTTTGGTTCAGACTCTGGACAGCACTTTTTTTTAATTTATCCACCAATCACCAAGGACAACCCAGGTTGTTCACCAAAAATGGGCCGGCATCTAAACTTACATTCTTGTATTTCAAATAAACATACCAAGAAAATTAAGAAAATTTGATAATAGGAGTAAATTAGAAAGTTGCTTAAAATTGCATGCTCTATCTTTATCAAAAAAGAAAAAAAATTGGGTACAGTGTCCCTTTAAATACACTTTTCAAACTGCTATAGCTTTGATTAGAAGCATTTTTTCTAATACATGTATATTACAAACATACTTCTATTCAAAACTATAATGCATCCATATGGATTCCAATTTAGGCTGGAATGTCCCTTTAACAAAGTGCCCATCCAAAATCATTCATCCAGAGTATGTACCTCCAAATGTGGACGGAAAACTATTGATAAATAAATGTGTGCACATTTTATACCTTTTTTTACCATAAACAAAACTAATATAGCCAACAGTTTTTTAATCAGAATATTTAAATAGAACCAACGTAACTCAAAAAATAAAGAAGCAGGGTCTGCTGCCCCACACTCACCTGGTTTCTGTTTTGTGCGGATGGTTGATGCAGTGGGGCTGCGTGTGCCTCCAGTAGGTATAGAGCAAGCAGGATGCTGTGGAGATTCATATTCAGGCTACAGTTACTGTAATATTCTATAGCTCTTTGTTGTTTTTCTTTCTTCTATTTTGCTGTATCTGTCTTTTGTTTCTCTTTCACACTGTTCCAGCCTCTCTCTCTTTCTCTGTCTGTCTGTGGAGGAGCTGTCCAGTCCCTGTCAGTGAGCAGAGGATCCCTGCTGGGGATTTATACTTCTCTGTGTCTTTTGTTCTCCCTTTTCACTTTTATGGCCTGAAGTGACACATCTCAGCAGCATCACGTGTTGGGAGTTTGGGAAGGAGAGAGGAAGAGAAAAGGGTTGACTGAGGAGAGGGGTTCAGGTTGGGAGGGGGAGGAGAGAGGAGGGTCCCCGTCTACCACCTTATAGAAATAGAAATCATAAAACTGATACAAATGTTCTGCACAGTTAAAAAAAAAACTGAGGCCAATTAAGTGCTTGGAGATTTGAATGTAAACACACACATTCCTAAACAAAATGCATCTCTCTGTGATTCATCAAAACAAGCAGCCATAAATGAAAGCATGTTACAGACCCACAGCAAACACCAGGTGTACACTCACCTGACACCTGTCTGTGCCTCAGACCCTGGCTTGGGGATCCTTGGTATAATCTTACAGTCAGCAGACTCTCGGGTTTAGATGCAACTGTAAGATAATCATTTGTGCATGATGGTAAACTTGTACATAAGTGTCAAATTATAGTAGGTTGTTAAAGGGACATTAAATACTAAATAAATGCTGGATAAAAAGTTGCATTCATAGAAAAGGTTAGTCTGAGAATAACATGTAGGTGTATTTTTTTTAAAGTTTCATTAGCTGTTTAAATATTAACAAAATAAGTATAAAGTTTTAGTGTCTATAAATCAATGGGATCTGCCATGTTGTAACTTAGGTTAGCTGCCAGGGGAGCTGCCCTGTTGTAACTTAGGTTACCTTCTCTGCTGTGGCCAATTAGGGACAGTTATAAATAGGTCGCTAAAGTGCGCCACCAATGGCTGTGTGGAATATAACAGTGTTCTGCACTTCCATTTCTAACAGGAACTGAAAAGCTCACAATTTCAGTATGGAATTACAGGAAAGGGGGACAAAATAAATAATTAAAGTATATTGCAGAGTGTTTTTTATATATACAGTTTGTCATTTTATATTACTATCTCAAAGTGTTTACTGTCTCTTTAAGCATTTATTTAACACAATGCAATAGTCTGCATACCTTGTGATGGAATATGATATACTGTATGTCAGCAACTGCAAATTGTTTGCATTTTCAACAAAGGGTTTGTGTGCAACTATAGACAGTAAATATATTTGCCTCACCCAGTTATAATATATGTAACACAACTGATATATGTAACCCAGTGTCTGAATATATAACTATATGTGTGTGTATATTTCAGTGTATTTCTGTGAATATGTTTACATAAAGTTATGTGATTTCTACAATGAGTAGGAAATTTGTGTTTCCAAGTTTGTGTATTAGTATAACGTTTTGTACGTTAGTAACTCAATGTGTTTGCAATCATCAGGTGTGTAAAATTTATATCAATGTGTTTGCAATCATACAACTTACGCCTGTATATTTCACCCGTCGCCCGCAATTCTTACTCCCATAGGCTAACATGGGACTGTGTCATAAATCGGTATCCAATATCAAGCGCAAGGCCTTATGTGGCAAAAATGGAGAAATCTTACTCCATTTTCACCTCACCATAAAATGCAGCCGTAGCAGGCCTTGTGCTGAGTATGGGAGCACCGTAACTCCCTAAAATGCCTGCAAAAAAACACCTAACGCATGCGCAATGTCTATCTACCCCCCCCCCCAATAACTAATAAAGTGTTTAACCCCTAAACCGCCGCTCCCGGACCCCGCCGCCACCTACATTAAATTTATTAACCCCTAATCTGACCCCCCTACACCGCCGCCACCTACATTAAATTTATTAACCCCTAATCTGACCCCCCTACACCGCCGCCACCTACATTAAATGTATTACCCCCTAAACCTATGTCTAACCCTAACACCCCCTTACTTAATTATTATTTAAATAAATCTAAATAATATTACTATTTTTAACTAAATTATTCCTATTTAAAATTAAATACCTATAAAATAAACCCTAAGATAGCTACAATATAATTAATTATTACATTGTAGCTATTTAAGGATTTATTTTTATTTTACAGGCAACTTTGTATTTATTTTAACTAGGTACAATAGCTATTAAATAGTTAATAACTATTTAATAGCTACCTACTTAAAATAATTACAAAATTACCTGTAAAATAAATCCTAACCTAAGTTACAAATACACCTAACACTACACTATCAATAAATAAATTAAATTAATTAACTACAATTAGCTAAAATACAATACAATTAAATTAAATAAACTATATTACAAAAACAAACAAACAAACACTAAATTACAGAAAATAAAAAATTACAAGAATTTTAAACTAAATACACCTAATCTAAGCCCCCCTAATAAAATAAAAAAGCCCCCCAAAATAATAAAATTGAACTTCAATCCGATTGGCTGATTAAATCAACCAATCAGATTTTTCCTACCTTAATTCCGATTGGCTGATAGAATTCTATCAGCCAATCAGAATTCAAGGGACGCCATCTTGGATGATGTCATTTAAAGGAACCGTCATTCGTCGTTAGTCCGTCGGCCAGGAAGGATGCTCTGCGCCGGAGGTCTTCAAGATGGAGCCGCTCCTCATCGGATGGATGAAGATAGAAGATGCCGCTTGGATGAAGATGTCTGCCGGTTCGGATGTCCTCTTCTGCCCGGATAGGATGAAGACTTCTGCCAGTCTGGATGTCCTCTTCTGCCCCATCGGATGAAGACTAGGGGGGTGTTAGGGTTAGACTTATGTTTAGGGGATAATAAATTTAATATAGTGGCAGCGACGTTGGGGGCAGAAGATTAGGGGCTAATAAATTTAATGTAGGTGGCGGCGGTGTAGGGGGGTCAGATTGGGGGTTAATAAATTTAATGTAGGTGGCAGCGGGGTCCGGGAGCGGCGGTTTAGGGGTTAATACATATAATGTAGGTGTGGTGGGCTCCGGGAGCGGCGGTTTAGAGGTTAATACTAGGATAGGTTTATTGCGGTGTGGGCTATGGAGGTTTAGGGGTTAATAATTAGGCTTATTGTGTTGTGGGGGGTTGTCGGTCTAGGGGTTAATACATTTATTATTAGGAGTGAGAGGGGGGATTGCGGATATAGGGGTATACGTATCTGGCTTATTTTTGGGAGGCAGGTTAGACAGTTACGGGAGATTTTTTTTTTTTTTTTAACTTTTCTTAGGCGCCAGCAGTTTCTAAAGTGCCATAAGTCACTAGCGACTTCAGAAATTTGTAGTTACGCTTATTTCTGGACATTGCTAGTTTATCCGACTTACGGCACTTTTGGAACTGCCGGCGGGGTATATGTAATACCCCGATGTGAGAGGTGAAACTACGGGCGGCGCGGGTTCCCTCGCTTGCGCCGAAAACTACGCCGTATATTGGATCGCGCCCCAGGTGTTTTAAATTTCTATCTAGATGTATAACGTGGATGGCACACTGCAAAAATGTGTGTATGTACCTTAAAAACAACAATACAGAAAATCTTTGTGTAAGCAGTATGTATCACTTATGTACAAATGTTTGTACTCGTATGAGGCAGTGTATTTGAGTCTCTTTATGTAAATGTTTTTACACATACTACTCCATTTGTTTGTATTTTGTTTTGTTAACATGTGGGTCTGCAGCCAAGTACTTGAAAATACACATGTAATCCAATTTGTGAGTCTATGTATTTAAAGGGACATTACGGTCAAAATGTAAATGCTCATAGATGAATTTCATCTTTAAATAGAAACATATTTGCATCATACATGTATTGGCAAAAATGCTTTTAGTAAAAGTTATCACTAGATATTCTCAGTGCACCAGCATTTTAAATAATGCTGCTGCTCAGAGTACCAATGGGGCTTGTGTCATGTCAGCAATTAACAAACTGAGTCATTACCAGATGGTGCAAGCACCTTAGGCTATCTGAGTAAGTGCTGAGTTTAAAATGCTGGTGCACGGACATACTTAAAGGAATAGTCCAGTCAAAATTAAACTTTCATGATTCAGATAGAGCATGCAATTTTAAGCAACATTCTCATTTATTCCCATTATCAATTTTTCTTCGTTCTCTTGGTATTTTTATTTGAATGTTAATCTAAGGAGCTGGCCCATTTTTGGTTCAGAACCTGGCTAGTGCTTGCTGATTGGTGGCTACATTTAGACACCAATCAGAAAGTGCTACCCAGGTTCTGAACCAAAAATGGGCCGGCTTCTATGCTTACATTCTTGCATTTTTCAAATAAAGATAACATGAGAACGAAGAAAAATTGCTAATAGGAGTAAATTAGAAAGTTGCCTAAAATTGCCTGCTCTATCTAAATCATTAAAGTTTAATTTTTCATTTTTGACTAGACTATTCCTTTAAATACACTTTTGAAACAGCTATAGTTTTTATTAGAAGCATTTTTGCTAATACATGTATATTACAAAAATGCTTCTATTTAAAACTGAACTGCATACATGTGGATTCTAATTTTGTCTGCAGTGTCCCTTTAAACATTGAACATAATGGTCAAAACTGAAATGTGCATGACTGCATATCAAGTTTGAATAGAAGCATTTTTGTAATCACTGTTTCAGCGTTGTCTGCTCAGAGAACAAGTGAGGGTGTTTCATGCTGGTGCACAAGGCATGCACAGCATATGTGTGTATGCCCTTGAAACAGTAATAGATTTTAATTGAAGCATTGCAAGATTGTGTCTATTCAAAATAGAAATTTCAGTTTCAGTTTTGACCATTATGTCCCTTTAGCCCTGTCTACATGTTGCATGTATGCTATGTGTTTTTGTAGGTGTAACCATTTACATTTGTTTGACTCTAAGCTTTATGTTATGTGATTGTATTTGAGTAACATTATACATGCGTACATCTGAATGTGCCTACAACTCCAAACCCAGCCATCACACTAATATGCTGCTGTATGCTCTTTTATTTTTTGATAAATATCTAACCAGATCTTCATATTGGTATTTACTATGGTTTGTGTTGGATAATAAGTGATCAATATTTTCTTTGAGCACAACACATCAAAGTTCGAAAAGACAAATTAAAGGGGCACTCAATCAAAATTAAACGTTCATTGTTCAGATAGAGCATGCCATTCTAAACAACTTTCCAATTTACTTCCATTAACTAAATGTGCACAGTCTTTTTATATTTAAACTTTTTGAGTCACCAGCTCCTACTGAGCATGTGCAAGAATAAGTGTGTATGCATTTGTGAATGGCTGATGGCTGTCACATGGTACGTGTATGCATTTGTGATTGTCTGATGGCTGTCACATGGTACGTGTATGCATTTGTGATTGTCTGATGGCTGTCACATGGTACGTGTATGCATTTGTGATTGTCTGATGGCTGCCATATGGCACAGGAGAAGTGGAAAAAGCATTTTAAAATTGTCAGAAAAAAAAATCTACTCATTTGAAGTTCAGACTAAGTGCTATTGCATTGTCTTGTTATCTTGCATTTGTTGATTATGCAAATCTACTGTGTTGACTGGTCCTTTAAATATCGCTCTTGAGAAAGATGGCAGGGACCGTTGAAAAGTGTTGAGCCCTTTTTATTTCTGCTGTTTTTAATAATAAACTGTTTCATGAATTTAATTGATGCTGAGCCTTGTTTAAAGTAATACGGGTTTTAATAGCAAAAGCACTTGTGCTTCTCACAGTAACAATTGATCGCCACTTTTAATCTAGGCCTATGTAGGTTTTCCATTCCTTCTGAGGTAGACTGAGATTCAGAAGATCCAAGGAGGGCAAACGGCTTCTACAACATATAAAGTATACAAAAGTGAATAAAAAGCCTCCAGAGAAGAGTATGACTAGGTTTTGAACAGATATTTATCTAAGTAAGAACAGGGCTGGTTCAACCATGGGACCAAGTGGGTCCAATGGACCCAGGTAGCACTTGACAAGGGTCAGCACTTCAGTGACTGATTCAGTCACTGTCACTGTCAGACCCAGACCACTCGTGTACTCTTGCTCTGTGGGGGAAGTTGCAGGCTCCCAGCAGCATAACCTTATCATTCACAAAGACACAGAGGAATGACATTCAAGGTGGGACAAGGACATATCTTCCCTAACTTTCTTTCCACTTCTGCTGCTAGTGTGCATAAGTATTGGTTGCATGCATGCAGGTAGGCAGGCTTAGTAAGGTCAGTGGCCTGGCTAGTAGGTTGATATGTTCAGTATTGTTACTTCTGGGGATATCATTGCAATCTTGGACCCAGGCAGCACAATATATTGAGTAAGAATATGCTTCCCTTCTTTAAAAGTCACAATTTTATTAAACAATGTTTTAAATGGAAATCTAGGAACATTAGCATTGCTGTCTCTATCTGTCCATCCATCTGTCATCATCTATCTATCTATTTATCTACCTACTTTCCAGGAAAGGCTCAATTACCTAAATATGTATAGCTTAGAGGAGAGAAGGGAAAGAAGTGATATGATAATAACTTTCAAGTATTTAACAGGCTTAGTAAACCTGAGGTTGTGAGTATTTTTCATAAAAAGAAAAATTCAAGAAAATGTAAAATTCAGGAGTAATTTGAGGAAGCATTTCTTTACAGAAAGGGTGATTGATTCATGGAATAAAGTTCCACAAGAGATGATAATGACAAATACTGTGGGGGACTTAAAGGGACAGTAAAGTCAAAATGTAACCTTCATGATTCAGATATAGCATGCAATTTTAAGCAACTTTCTAATTTACTCCTATTATTCATTTTTCTTCATTCTCTTGCTATCTTTATTTGAAAAAGAAGGCATCTAAGCTAAGGAGCCAGTCAATTTTTGGTTTAAACCCTGGACAGCACTTTATTGGTTATTGGTGCTGTCCAATCAGCAAGCACAACCCAGGTTGTGAACCAAAAATGAGCCAGCTTCTAAACGTACATTCTTGCTTTTCAAATAAAGATAGCAAGAGAATAAAGAAAAATTGATAATAGGAGTAAAATAGAAAGTTGCTTAAAATTGCTGGCTCTATCTGAATCATGAAAGAAAACAATTGGGTTCAGTGTTCCTTTAAGTCCGCCTGTCTATCTATCTGCCTGTTTGTCTGTCTGTCTGACTGTCGGTCTGTCTGTCTGTCTATATGTAGTTGTTACACAGTAGTGTATTTATATAATTGCTGCATTTATGGGAATACATTTTGTTTTGTGAGCAGCACTTAGAACAAATTCCAAATATGATTTTTAAAGCTTCTTTGTTATTGCAGTTACAAAGATGAATTTACTTGTATAAAACAATACACACAGACAGCAGGTATCACAAATGCATATTTGTTGTTTGGTGCCCATTCCTCCCAGGCAGAACTGGTAATGTGCCTGGGTTTGTTTTTTTCTGGCCCCTTCCCCCACTGATTGCCCTGGGCTGCTCTTTGTTGGGGAAGTCTGAACTTGCCGCTGTCAGGATGGTGATCCTTCTATTTCTGACTGTACAGCTAACAAGTGGGAAGTGCCACTGGCTGCATACACGGTGCCAAAGCTGCCAATGTTTAAAATAAAGCAAGTTCCCTTGGGTATAATATTCCATAAACAAAGAATAATTTGGAGAGGACAGGAAAAGAAGACAATGTGATACAACTATAATAATAGCCCAGAAAAAAATTGGTAAGCACAAAATGAATACAGGGTACACTGCTGAAGCACAGGCATTAGTTAGTGAAATAAACACATAGAGCAGGGATCATAATGATGGGGCAAATCGGAGCTGGAAGGAAGCAAAAATGTGTAAGTAATGTAATATTAAACTGTCCTGTGTGTGAACATGAAACTAAGGGATAGCTCCCACTCAAATAAGAATATAATGAACAATGTGTGTCTTTTTTAACCCAGAGTTATTATAACTGTACACTAGTAGTGGTTCTAGATCTTAAAACTGTCTTGATAACTAAGTTTGCCACAAAACAGCATAACAAAGTTTGGGCATACTGGGGAAGCAGGTCCTCTTTTTACTACCCATTCTACCTATTTTTAATTTAGACCCAACCTTTCTCTTGAGTACCCATCTTTAACATTTCATTTTTTGGCTGTTGAACGAGGGGGTGCTACAATAGTGACTGTGGTGCCTATAAACTCTGGCACTCCCTTAAAACCACAGTTGTGGCACCAGTTGTTCTGATACCAGGATTTGACAATCTCTGTACATGTCTGTATGGAATTGGCAGGGCAAAGTCATACTAACACAAGGGAAATGTAAAAAGCTATCAGTAACTAAGGAGCATTTTTGTACCAATATTAATACATATTATTTCCCCAATGTACTTTTTATTTTTTCAGGCAAACAGCACTTGGACTTCTACAATTATAATGTGGTGATTATATCCCTGCCCCCATTATGTCCTCCCACACCTCTTCCAAAATTGTCTTGCATGGGCAGTCATGTTGGAAAAAAGCTGCACACAGTGGCAGACACTCCTCCCCCACTGCACCTGAGACAGAAGCCTGAGATAACTATCTTAAACTTGCAGTTCCCTGTATACATGTATAAATATAAAAAGCTCAGAGCCACATCACTTGTGAGTGGATGTCTAGACTTTATGGTGTTACGCTAAAAACACTTTTGTTCTCTGTTAACTCTCTAAGAGCCAAACTGGCCCTTGGTGAGCAATTAGCATTAGTAAAACACATTACATTATCTCTTAGATCCCACCATTTATTATTTTTTTTGCTTTGCTGATCACATATATCCCTTTACTAAGTAAACATGTAAGTTTACTACTCCCAGCTAAAGGGCACATTAAAGGGACATAAAACAGGTTGAGATCTGTGTATATCTGAAAAGGGCTAATTAAATAATAGTTTGCATAAAAAAATTGTTTAAAAATTGCTGGCAAGGAGGGGGCGTGTCCAAGCAGCGCCGGGAGAGGACGTGCATTCAGAGACCTCCTGCTTGAGATATACACTCTTTAAATATTATAAGGAACCAAATAGCATATTACCTATAAAAACTGTATATCTATCTACCTGAATATGCGCTGAACAAGAAGATACCAAGCTCTGAGACATTCACCCGGCTTTTACCCTGATAAGCAGTACAGAGGCCTAAAAGCGCAGAACCTCTATCATCCTCTCCCGGCGCGCCAAATAATACAAATACAGCTGCTACCTCAGCACAACTCTACAACCCACACTTGGTTTAGCATACAGAGTTTTACCGGCTATTTAAATATCATTGAGCTGAAGGAAAACAGTGAAACACCGTCAAACACGCACCCGGCGTTAACCTAAGATGGAGGCACAAGTCATTACAGCACTCGCAATATTGGAGCGCACCATGGACATGCAATTTGAGGACCTAAGACAACATGTTTACCTTCTCCGGACTGGAGACCTCGACTCACTTACTTATCAAGCTTGCCAGCCGGCTATCCGCCCTGAACTGAAGGGGGGCGGAAGTGATGACTGGCTACTACACCCGACGCAGATTTCTGAAGTCCGGTCGTCCTCTACATCTAGCGAGTGCCTCCCGGAACATACCGGACAGGCTACAGAGGTCCAAGCTCGAGTGATCCCCTGGACATCTCTAGATGGACTTTGCTTGGAGGATGCTGTACTACCCCTGGACTCGGTGTCGAGGCGGCCGATCGCCACAGAGACAGAGTATACAGTTGAGTATGCTTTGCAGCACCTCACACCAGCTCCACCGTACACACAGCACTGGCCCCCATCGGTGAGCAGCGATTACTCCCTGCATACCACTTACGATGCCTGCTCACTCTCTATGCCACTTGCTTCTTTGTGCTGTCCGGTGTCCGGTTATGGTCCTGTGGATATCAGTAGGGAGAGTGCTTCTTCACTCCATCAAGGCCCAAAGTTGAGACTCAGGATGACCACATTTGCGAGGCTTCTTCATAGATGTGGTGTTGGATAGCCTAGATATATTTGCCGGTGGGATATAATGATCGCTTTACCCATAACCGGGAGGTACACCACATTTTCTCTTGTGGACATATTTAAGTGGATAGTATTAATCTGAGATATCAGCCCAAAGTTTGAAACATGCTATCACCGTTATCCTTCGTTAACTTAAGTTTGTATATGCATATTCCTAGATTATTAGGCTTTTATTGTGTTCATATATTTGCCTATTTACAGTATGCTTACTAGCAGTTTTCTTGTTTGACTATTACCTATATCTGGCTCTATCCCTTATGATAAGTTCCCTGAGCAAGAGTGTTTAGGCCAACAAACTCAATACATACATGTTGGGAATTCACTCCTGTATTTAATTTGGTTTAACTGTTTTTGGAGGGCTCCTATACAAAATTCACTGAGCTTACCTCAGATTAAAGATCCTAGCTTACTATGGTATTTCAATTATACTATACAGTGTCCTACCCTTAACAGACCTCAACTATTACCAAAGCAATTAATACTGTCTCCCCAAATGTAATATAGCCCAGTATTACCTGCAGGCTTCATACTCCAGCCCGGGTATTTGGCAATTATCCCCCCATTTTGGCTGAATGATATCTATCATTAGTTCAGCCGCAAGTATCCTCGCCCCTCTCCCTTAAACCACATTATAAACATTAGTTGTTAATTACTGCCACAATCATACAGCATCACATCAGCAGGTCCCCATGACCCTATGTTCCCCAGAAATCTCTTAGATCTATTGTTTTTATTATTGGGTAGAATTTCCAAAAGCAAAAACCATGCCTCCTAGGTTTTATAATCAGCCTTCTAAGAAGACATTTTTTTTTAGCTCCACAAGTCCAATGTATAAATGATAATGTTGGAGAACTCACTTCTGTTCTTAACTTGGGCTAACTACAATCTGGGGGTTCCTACACAAAATTTACTGAGCTTACCTCAGATTACAGGTCCTAGCTTAAGATAACATTTCAATTATATCGCACAGTATTATAGGGGCAGAATCCCATGATTCTACGTTTCCCAGAAATTCCTTAGATCTATTGCCTTTACTAACTGGGTAGATTTCTCCAAAGTACCACTATACCCCCTGGATGGCTATAATAAGCCCTCTAGAGAGAGATATTTAGCTCCACAAGTCCAATGTATAATTGATCATTAGCAATCCTCCATAATTAATAGATTTCTCAAGAGCTCAGAGACATATTTATTCACCAAAATAGCTTAAGCCCCTCCACGGTTCCATTACCCCCCAGATCAGTATACAGTTCACATTCCACGCAGGTAGCTCCCACAACATCACAGAACAAGTTCTTGTCCACCCCATTAAATTAAGTCTAAGAGACCATTGGAGCCCCCACTAAACTATAATATCCACATCACACACCCTCCGCATCCAGACACGCCCCCCCCCCCTCTATTATCCCTTTTTTTCTTTTAATCAGAGCGGCTCTGGCCCGCTGAATCCCCCCTCCCCAAAATTAAACCTTCTAGCTAACCCCATCTTGCAGTGAGTCATCCTGAATGAATACATTGTTGATCGGTCTTCGTAGTAAGATGGGGACTATCCTCATCTTTCATAAGCTAAAGGTTATAAAATGAGGTTTTTGCACCATATGTTCCAGTTAGCCATCTTAGTTTCTTGCAAGTCTCATACCTCTACCTCCATTCCTATATGCTATGTCTCTTACAATCCACACTTTGGTCATAATTTTGTACCCTAAGACAGATTTCACTCTCTCCATGATGGATTTATGGTTTGATTATCCTAAGCAGCTTATATCTTCATCCACAGAATTGTTTTTTTTTGTTATCTGGACATATGTATTGTTTATATGTTAATGTGTATTACCTCAATAAAAAAATATATTTAAAAAAAAAAAAAAATTGCTGGCAAGTATTTTAAAATAATTTTCCAAAATAAGCAAAATGAATTACATAGCTAAGCTGCCTGGAGAAGCCAACTCCACCCCCCTTATCAGTATTTAGACACAGGTATTGTATTTCAACTGAGTTCATAGCTTCTAGGCATGCGCCAGCAGATAATCACTGTGCACTTTTGCATTCTACCAAAACAACAATAGATATAGATACAGCCATAGAAGGAAATGTGTGGGGGGAGTTAGAGCTTTACAATTTAGAATCTAAAAAGAAAGGGCACAGCCAACCAGAAGCTGTCAATCTACGAGACCGGGGAGATTGAAATTCCTAAGAGGTGGAGAAGAGGGTAATGCTTGATAAATCCTGATTGTAGGTTCTCTTGTGAGTCTTAGGGATAAATTGATCCCTATGAAACAGTGTGACACACGGCACACTCTCTAATGTCATTTTATTATAGTCACCTCTTACACATGCAAACTTTAAAAATGTTGAGAGATAAAAAAAAGAGTTAACCTAGCGTTGATATAGTGAGGGACAACCACAAGAGGCAACCTCGTCCTTTATAATCCATGCTGTCATGGTTTAGGTGACAAAATCCCAACCACACCTTGAGAACTCCCCGGAACACTCCTGAATGCCAACTGCCTCACGTCGGTGAGATTGCCGATACAGGGCTAGATTACAAGTTGAGTGCTAATATATCCCTGTTATTCGCCTGTTTAAAAGTGCGCAATAAATAACCAGCAATTACAAGAGGCTGGTTATTGCTACCACAAGCTCACAGTAGCACTTAGTGTTCTGAAAATTAACCAGAGATAAGAGATCAGTTCTCTGTTTAATTTTCTAAATGTCCCCCAATTGCTACCAAAATACAGTGTAAGGTTTGTTTTATAAAATAAAAAAAAATTAGCATTTTTTTTTAAAAGCATGAAGCAGTTTGTATGGGTTAAAGTTAGCGGGTGTGGGGTGAAAAGTACATTTACATTGTGGTCTATGGACACTGTGTGTTCTCTATAAATATATATGTATATGCTTAACACATATATATATATATATTTATGTATAGATTAAAATAAATATATATATATATATATATTTAAGATCTGCTGCCCATCGCTGTGTGACTTACCCCCTTCGCTGCGCAAGGTTCTCATGCCGTGTCTATCGGCATAAGAACGAGGCTCCTATTAGAGCCTAAGGAAGCATGCTCCCGCAAGCACAATGCTTCCATGCAATGCGAATGCGAGGCCTCGTTCGTATTGCACCTTACTTGTAATACCAACACACGAAAAGCAATATTTTGCGTTCCACTTGTAATCTAGCACACAAATACCATTTAAGCAATCAAGACTATTTTAACATAATAAACAGACATTTGCAACTTTTATTTTAATAGTGTTACATTTATTGCTTTTCCAGTTTGCTGTGCAAGATACCATGTATTTTGTAATTTAAATAACCATTACATAGAAGAATTGCATAATCAACAAATTAATTATAAAAAATATAATGCAAAAGCACTTAGTTTAAATTTCAAATGAGTAGTAGATTATTTTGTTCTAACCAATTGCAGTTAGTTCTTCCCCCATGCATCATATAATTGTGCAATTTTAGATAATGGAAGTGATTTGGAAAGTTGTTTAAATTTGTGTGCTCTGTCTGATTCATGAACGTTTAATTTTGACCCCTATGCAGAATGATGATTATCTATGAATCTAGCCCTAAAATCACAAAAGGAAAAATCATACTGAGCAAAAATGTTTCTTTACGAAACCACCTATTACATTTACCATATCTAACATGTATTGTGGTTCAGTGAAATGAAACAAGTTATTGAAATAGGTTAATTATGCTAGAAAAGCTAGATTTCTTAAAATGTAGCTGTTTTCTACATTCAAAATTACAGTATTTTTTTAAAAGTAGATTATCTGAAAGTGAAAAATATGACCCCCCCCCCCATGACGGTTCAAGGGGTCTTATTCACACTATTAGAGTCTCATACTCACTCTCAGTGGCTCACACTTAGGGGTTATTCATATGCTCAGGTCACATTTACAGTCAGGGTCAGGGATTATACAAACCCTTGTGACCATTCACACTGTCAGGTATCAAACACATGCACAGGGGACCACTCATACTCTCAGACAAGGAGTCATATTTACACAGTGTCAAGAAATCAATTGCACTCACTGCCACTTAGTACCCTTACTACTGCTCCCAGTGACTTACCTTTAGCCAGCTTCTCCTGCCCTTCCATCCTGCCCACACTCCCCATGCAGCAAAAAAACAGCAAACAGCACAGAAAACAACACCAGCAGTGCTCAGTGAGGCGACTGCCTGGCCCCCTCACACCCTGGCAGCCACTCACCCTCATGCCGCTAAGTTATCCAAGCACTGTTAAAATAAAGACTTTACTGTCCACATTGCCTGATATGCTGCCTGCACTACACCGAGAGAGAAGGTGTGAGGCTACACTACCACACACTTTAGGGGGAACACTGGTCAAGACAGGCACAGACTGGCCATAGGGCACACAGGGCATTTGTCAGTTGTGGGCGAGGCCTGGTTCCCCCACACATTATTATTTGTGCATGATGTAAGGTCAGCCCTTCCCTGCCTTTCACTATACATACTGTAAAAAATTCTAAATAATCCACAGACTATATATAAATATATATATATATATATATATATATATATATATATATATATATATATATATATATATACTCAATGGCCACTTTTATTAGGTACACCTGTTCAATTGCTTGGTAACACAAATTGCTAATCAGCCAATCACATGGCAGCAAATCAATGCATTTAGGCATCTAAACGTGGTGAAGACAACTTGCTGAAGTTCAAACCGAGCATCAGAATGTGGAAGAAAGGGGATTTAAGGGACTTTAAACATGGCATGTTTGTTGGTGCCAGACGGGCTGTTCTGAGTATTTCAAAAACTGCTGATCGACTGGGATTTTCACACACAACCATCTCTAGGGTTTACAGAGAATGGTCTGAAAAAGAGAAAATATCCAGTGAGCGGCAATTGTGTGGACAAAAATGCCTTGTTGATTTCCAAGGTCAGAGGAGAATGGGCAGACTGGTTTGAGATGATAGAAAGGCAACAGTAAATCAAATAACCACTCGATACAACCAAGGTATACAGAATACCATCTCTGAACGCACAACACGTCGAACCTTGAAGCAGATAGGCTACAGCAGCAGAAGACCACACCGGGTGCCATTCCTGTCAGCTAAGAACAGGAAACTGAAATTTGCACAGGCTCACCAAACTTGGACAATAGAAGGTTAGAAAAATGTTGCCTGGTCTCGATTTCAGCTGCGACCTTCAGATGGTAGGGTCAGAATTTGGCGTAAACAACATGAAAGCATGGATTCATCCTGCCTTGTATCAATGGTTCAGGCTGGTGGTTGTGGAGTAAGGGATATTTTCTTGGCACACTTTGGGCCCCTTAATACCAATTGAGCATCGTTTAAATGCCACAACCTACCTGAATATTGTTGTTGACCACGTCCATCCCTCCCTTTTTTTCTTTTTTTTTTTTAAATATTCTTTTATCGAGGTTGTGCACAGATTTTGACAGGCAATTTGAAGTCATGTAACAAAGATCAAGAATACAATACAACAGTAGAGTACATACAATAAATAGAAAATTATAAACCTTGTGATATAAAAGGCATCAGGAACCTCTTTTGTATATATAGTATTTTCATGCGAGTGGTTAGTGATCTGACCACTTGTGGGCCGTTTCGTTGTGCATGACTACGCTTCTTTGGTAACCACAAGCTGGTCACTTTTGGACCGAAACAAGAAAAATGACTGTGTTGTGTATGATATAGAGTCACATATGAGAAACATAGAACGATAAACAAGTAACATAAGAATTATGTGATATAGTGATAGTAAGCGATCAAAAGCTGCTAGAAAAGCTTGTTCCATAGGCTCCATTGTGTGGGTAAACAAATAAAAGAACAGCTCAGCGGCTATTTATATACCTCGTATAGAATTTACCGGGGGGGAGGGGGTGTGTGTGTTGAAGGCCTCTCCACCAGTGGGTTGCCGCAGGACTCAACGCTCTAGATCAATCTGCGTAGTACAGAACTCGGCACAATCTGGTATCATAGGAATCAGCACAATCTGTAGGCTTCATATAACTTGAAAGATAAGGCAGATGGCTTCATAGAATGCAGGTAGTCAGCAAATTATCTGCAGTCGGCACAGAGCAACCAATATTGTGACCATTCAAGGTGCTGCCCAGAGACACGCCCCCCCATGTCCATCACTTTATGACTACAGGGTACCCATCTTCTGATGGCTACTTCCAGCAGGATAATGCACCATGTCACAAAGCTCAGATCATCTCAAACTGGTTTCTTGAATGACAATGAGTTCACTGTACTCCAATAGCCTCCACAGTAACCAGATCTCAATCCTATAGAGCACCTTTGGGATGTGGTAGAATGGGAGATTTGCATCATGGATGTGTAGCCAACAAATCTGCAGCAACAGCGTGATGCTTTCATGTCAATATGGAACAAAATGTCTGAAAAATGTTTCCAACACCTTATTAAATCTATGCCACAGAGAATTAAGGCAGTTCTGAAGGCAAAAGGGAGTCCAACCCGGTACTAGCAAGGTATACCTAATAAAGTGGCCGGTGAGTGTATATATATACTGTATATATATTTCAGTATGAACAATAATTTGTAATAATTATTTTTTGTTTTTATATATTTTATATGTAATATTTCAATAACACAATGTTAGATTAGTTTATTATTAAATATATATTTATATATATAGCTGATAATGTTAATGTACAATAGATACAGGTATACCTCACTTTATATTGCTTCACTTTACAGCGCTTCGCTAATACAGCGTTTTTTGGAGCTGAAGTTCAACCTCCAAAGATTTTGAAACAGTGCTGTAATCATCGTGAGATTGCAAGAAAAGTGACTGGCACCATTTTGTTATGCTTAGTTCACTCTGTTTACACCATTACAGTGCAATCTGTGTCTCAGTGCTATAGTCTGGCAAATTTTACTACAGTAATTGTCACTATTTTACAGGTACAGTATTTATTGAATACTAATTACTAAATACTGTGCTGTGCTAGTGTTAAACTAAACGTAGCACTATTGCACCCCTAATATATGTTAGTTCAAACATGTTTTCAAGTTTGTTAAACACACTGGCAAGTGAAAAGAAAGCTAAAACTGTTTTGTTTCACTTTAAGGCGGTTTTCAATTTACAGCGGTGCTCCAGTTCCTAAAACCGCACAAAGTATTAAGAAATAAAATACCTAACCGCCCGCACAAAGTATTTAGAAAAAAAAACTAACCTTTAAATCGCCAAACCCCCACAACCTAACCCTTAAACCGCCTAACCCCTACAACGCCAACTAAATAAATTACAATATTAACCCCTAAACCGCCAAACCCTACAACGCCAACTACCTAATTATACTATTAACCACCAACCCCCCACATCGCAATAAACCTAATTAACCTATTAACCCCTAAACCGTCAAACCCCCACATCATAATAAACCTAATTAACCTATTAACTCCTAAAACGTTAACCCCCCACAACGCAAATAACTAATTTAATTACTAAGCCCCCTAACCTAACCCCCTAAATTAACCCCAATTACATAAACTAAGTTACAATTAAAATAAAAAATCCTAACATTAATTTAAAAATAAAACCTAACATTAAATTACAAAAAATTAATCTAAAATTACAAAAAATAAAAAAGTTTAAAATTACAGAAAAAAATAAACATTTTTAAAAATAAAAAAATTAAACCTAATCCCTATGAAAATAAAAAAGCCTCTCCACCCCCAAAAAAAACACCCTCTAATCTAAACTAAATTACCAATAGCCCTTAAAAGGGCCTTTTGTAGGGCATTGCCCTAAGTTAAACAGCTCTTTTACATTTAAGAAATACTAAGTCCCTGTAAGGTCAGAGATACTTTGTTGTAGTAACAATAGAATATATGAATCACAACTGCTGAGATTAGAGTCTGTTGCAAGGTTTAAACTGGATAATAACATGAATTACTGAATAAAGTAATGTCAGAACCCAAGAATAAACTTAGCGAATTCTTATGTGGTAATATAGCTTAAGGTGTTTCAATGGCTGTCTCATGTATTTGAATACTGAAGGTACAGCAGGAAAACCGTGTCTACTACCAAAGGGTGTATATAGTGTTAACACAACAGGATTGCACAAGGTGGCGATATCTAAACCACAGTAATATATCAAGTGTACATGAACACTATAATATAACTAGATACTAAGCAGGTGTACCAGCATATAATAAGGCTTGCGGTTACTGAAAATACCTGGAGAGAAAACAAAAAGTCTCGGCAACCTGGAGAGTGATCTTACGGCTTGAACTGGAGAGCAGAGCAGATGAGAGCTGCAGCGCTGGAGCCGACAAGTTGGCGTGTGACGTCACCGCTCCACAATGCAGGGGAGATGAATCAGCTGATCGGAGCTAGATGGCTGCAACAGCAGAGCAAATACTTCATCCGAATTCAAGTGAGAGTGGTTAGGTAAACCGGGAGAAGTTGAGCAGTCCAGGAAATGAAAGGAGAACTTGACTTCCCAAAATGTAACAAAAGTACTTTAGCTCAGGATTGTAACACTATAGTAGTAAGTGAAACAAATATCAAGCGATGTGGAAAGAAGGGAGGTGGCTTAAATAGCGTAGCAGGGGAACTGGTTAGGCAATTAAAGGTATAGTGTCAATGTAATACAAAAAGTAACAAAGTTGGTTTCAGACAAATAAAATCATGACAGGATGCTCCCCCAAATGAGCCACTCCATGGGTCAAGGGTGAGGACGGTCCGGATTCCTCTGATGAAAGCGGGAGATGAGTCTGGGGGCTGATATATTAACAGCAGGTTCCCAGGAATCATGTTCTGTAGAGTAGCCTTTCCAACTTATCAGGTACTGTAGGTTACCCTGAAACATTCTGGAATCAAGGATAGATTGAACCTCATACTCAACATTGGGATCGATGGAGACGGGAGGTATATGTTTTTTTGAAGCGGAATCTCGTACAGTCCGGTATGGTTTCACCAGGGAAACATGAAAGGTAGGGTGTATTTTGAGTGTACTGGGTAATTGTAAACGAACAGCGTTATCATTTATGATCTTGATTATCGGAAACGGACCAATAAATAAAGGTGAAAGTTTCTTACTTAGAGCATTGAGATGCAGGTTTTTGGTTGATAACCAAACTAAATCTCCAAGAGAGGAATGTGGTGGAGCAATCCTCCTCAGGTCATAATAATGTTTTTGTCTGGTTTTTGCTTCTTCAATAGCAGAGCTGACTTTCGCAAAATTGGAAGTAATGGCACTTGAGAGGTCACTGATATGTGGTGAAGAACTGATTTGAGGCAGTAGTTGAAAAGTCGGATGGAAACCGTAATTGATGAAAAACGGAGTCTGATTGGTTGTGGAATGAACTGTGTTGTTAAATGTAAATTCAGCATATGGGCGGAGTTGGGACCAAGACTCTTGATTGAAAATGACAGTAACTTCTTAGAAATTGTTCAATGCTCTGATTAGACCTTTCGGTCTGACCATTAGTCTGGGGGTGGTAAGAGGTTGAGAGTCTTTTGTCAATATTGAAGATTTTGCAGAATTCTGTCCAAAGAGAACTAGTGAACTGAGACCACGGTCTGTTAGGATTTGTCGTGGAAGTCCATGGAGTCTAAAGACATGTAATAGAAGCAAATGTATAGTTTCGGCAGCAGTAGGGAGCTTGTGGTAAGGTATCAAGTGTAGCATTTTACTGAAAAGATCAACCACAACTAGGATTGTTGTGTTGTTAGAGGATTTTGGGAGATCAACTATATAATCTAAGGCTATGTCAGACCAAGGTCGTGTTGGAGTTGGAAGAGGCATGAGCAACCCATAGGGGCGATCTTTTGATCTTTTAGTGGTGGCACACATTGAACAACTGTTGATGTAGTTCACTATGTCTGTATTCATTTCAGGCCACCAATAGGATCTTTTAATAAGTTCCTGAGCCTTATGGATTCCGGTGTGTCCAGCGAATAAGGATTCGTGTGCTGAATGTAGTAACAAATCTCTGAGAGATGGAGGTACATATAATTTCTCGCCAAAGTAGTACAGGGAGTCCTGTTTCAACTGTAGCTGTTGAAGGGGCTTATTTAGATCTTTATGTTGTTCTTCTCATAAGAAAGGAATGGAGTCAATGAGGAAGAGTAGATATTTGTTCTCGGGTATAACAGATTGTTGTGGATAAGTGAGAACAGAACGACCAGGCAGGAGTGACAGAGCGTCTGCCTTCCCATTCTTAGTAGCCGGTCTATAAGTGATGAGAAAGTCAAATCTGGAAAAATACAAATTCCAACGAACATGTCGGGCAGTGAGGGTTTTTGTGCATTTTAAATACTGTAAGTTCCTGTGATCAGTATATACTATGGTCGGGTATGTAACACCCTCAAGGAGGTGACGCCACTGTTCAAAGGCAACCTTGATAGCCAATAATTCTTTATCACCCACAGGGTAATGCATCTCAGGAACAGTCAAGCATCTGGAATAGAAGGCGACTGGGTGTAAGGGTTTTTGTAGGTGTTCTCTTTGTGAAAGGACTGCTCCAATAGCGTAATCGGAGGCATCAACCTCCAATACTTATTGGAACTGGTTGTTAGGGTAATGTAAGATGGGTGTGGAAGTGAACTTTTGTTTTAAGTGGTCAAACGCCTTTTGAGAGTCAGCGGTCCAGAGGAATTTGTTATTAGATTTTGTCAGATTGGTGAGTGGTTTAGCTATTGCTGCAAATTTTTTTAGGAATTTTCGGTATAAATTTGCAAAGCCTAGAAAACTTTGCACCTGTTTCTTAGTACTTGGTTGTGGCCATTCTTGAATGGTAGTAATTTTAGAATCGTCCATCTGTATTCCTAATTATGAGATCTGGTAACCAAGAAAGGTGATATATTTTGTGTGGAATATACACTTTTCGGCTTTAGCATATAGAGAATGAGAGCGAAGTCGAGATAATACTTGTCTAACGTGTTTTGTGTGTTCTTCTAGTGTTTTTGAATAGATCAAAATATCGTTGAGATAGATCACTATGTAAGTGTCAAGAATATCTTTAAAGATATCGTTAATAAAGTGCTGGAAGGTTGCCGGGGCGTTGCAGAGACCGAATGGCATGACTGTGTACTCGTACAAGCCATAGTGAGTACGAAACGCCGTCAGTCATTCGTCTCCAGCCCTCATACGAACAAGATTATAAGCGCCTCGTAGGTCTAGCTTAGTGAACACCTTGGCACCTTCCAAACGCTCAATCAGCTCTGGGATAAGGGGCAATGGATACCGTTTTTTAATAGTAACCTTGTTCAATTGCCTGTAATCCACTATGGGTCTTAAACTGCCATCTTTATTTTTTACAAAAAACATACCGGCAGCAGCGGGGGAGGTAGATGGTCTAATGAAGCCCTTCTGTAGATTTTCTTCAATGTAGGATTTTAGGTGTTCCAATTCTGGTTTAGACAGTGGGAACACATGACCGCATGGTATGACTGCACCTGGGAGTAAATCAATCGGGCAGTCATACTTGCGATGTGGCGGTAAATTTTGGGATTCTTTTTTACTGAATACATCTAAGAAATCAATATAAACATTAGGTATCTCTATATCAGTGGGAGTTGGAGGAGGTTGTAGGAGAAGAGTAGGATAACAAGTGGTTGAGCAGTAATCAGAATTGAACTGTACACTGAGACTGGACCAGGATATCTGGGGGTTATGTCGTTTTAACCATTGTAAGCCTAAAATAAGAGGAAAGACAGGTGATGTAATGACATCTAATGAGATGTACTCCCTATGGTGGTCTTGTGTGGAAAGGAGAAGAGGTATTGTTTCATAGAGCACAGGACCAGAGGACAAAAGCTCCCCATCAATTCCCCTTAAAGGTACAGGAGCCTTTTTTTTTATAAGTGGTATTTTATTTTTTGTGGCAAAACACACATCAATGTAAGAGGCTGAAGCACCAGAGTCAATTATCCCTGAGACGGTCACTCGAACTTGATCCCACTGCAATAGAAGGGATAAATTACAGTAGCTTGCAGAGTTAGATACAGCGTTTAAAGAATAATAAGGCTGAGAGTTCTTACCCTTATTCTGTTTTTGGAGGATAGGACAGGCTTTAACCGTATGCTCTTCTGATGCGCAATACATGCATAAGTTCTGAGTAGGTCTTCTTAATTTTTCTTGGTTACTTAATGGGCCTTTGAGAAAAACAATTTCCATAGGTTCAGTGGCGTTTTTAGAATGTAAATATGAGGGTAAAGTGGGGTTATGTTTTTTATGTGTTGACTCATGATATGCTCTCTCATGTTGTCTCTCTCTAAGCCTTCTGTCAATACTGATACTAAGATTAATTAATTAATTCCTCCAAAGTGTGAGGTATTTCAATGCGGGAGAGCTCATCTTTAATGGATTCTGACAACCCCAAACGAAACTGTTTTTTTAGTGACAAATAATTCCATTGGGTGTCTTTTGCTAGCCTCTTAAAGTCAGCAATATAATCCTCTACATCCCTTCTTTTCTGCCTCAAAGACCACATAGCTGTCTCAGCGGTTAGTTGTTTGTAAGGGTCATCGTATAGCTGACCTAGGGCAGAAAAGAATGAATCTAGGGAATTAAGTATATCATCATTTGTCTCCAGAAAAGAATTAGCCCAACTTCTGGGTTCTGCTCTTAAGTAAGAAATGGTAGTAATCACTTTAACCCTATCAGTGGGACAAGTGTATGGTTTTAGTGCATATAGTAAGAGACAAGAGTTTTTAAAGTCTCTGAATTGTTTTCTATCTCCTGAGAATAAATCAGGCAGACTAACTTGTGGTTCCTGAAAATGTGTTCTACTATCTACAAAGTCTTTAATATATGTTTTCAGTCCCTGGTTTTCTTGTTTAAGGGTATTGAGGCCATCAGTTAAAGCATCCACTTTTTGTGAAAGAGATTGTATATGAGTTGTCATCTCAGCTGGATCCATGTTTTATGGCTTGATATTCTGTAAGGTCAGAGATACTTTGTTGTAGTAACAATAGAATATATGAATCACAACTGCTGAGATATATAGTTTGTTGCAAGGTTTAAACTGGATAATAACATGAATTACTGAATAAAGTAATGTCAGAACCCAAGAATAAACTTAGCGAATTCTTATGTGGTAATATAGCTTAAGGTGTTTCAATGGCTGTCTCATGTATTTGAATACTGAAGGTACAGCAGGAAAACCGTGTCTACTACCAAAGGGTGTATATAGTGTTAACACAACAGGATTGCACAAGGTGGCGATATCTAAACCACAGTAATATATCAAGTGTACATGAACACTATAATATAACTAGATACTAAGCAGGTGTACCAGCATATAATAAGGCTTGCGGTTAATAAAAAAAAATACCTGGAGAGAAAACAAAAAGTCTCTGCAACCTGGAGAGTGATCTTACGGCTTGAACCGGAGAGCAGAGCAGATGAGCGCTCCACGATGCAGGGGAGATGAATCAGCTGATCGGAGCTAGATGGCTGAAAACGGCAGAGCAAATACTTGATCCGAATTCAAGTGAGAGTGGTTAGGTAAACAGGGAGAAGTTGAGCAGTCCAGGAAATGAAAGGAGAACTTGACTTCCCAAAATATAACAAAAGTACTTTAGCTCAGGATTGTAACACTATAGTAGTAAGTGAAACAAATATCAAGCGATGTGGAAAGAAGGGAGGTGGCTTAAATAGCGTAGCAGGGGAACTGGTTAGGCAATTAAAGGTATAGTGTCAATGTAATACAAAAAGTAACAAAGTTGGTTTCAGACAAATAAAATCATGACAGTCCCCCCTAACAGTAAACCCCCCCCACCCAGCAAACCCCCCAAAATAAAAAAACCTAACACTAAAAAAACCTAAACTACCCATTGCCCCTAAAGGGGCATTTGTATGGGCATTTAAAAAATAAATAAATAAATAAAAAAGCCTAAGTCTAAACCTCAAATAGGTACTCACCGTTCCTGAAGTCCGGCGGAGCAGGTCTTCTTCCAGGCGGCTCAGTCATCTTCTATCTTCATCTGGAGCGAAGGCGGTGCAGAGCAGAGGTGCGTAGCTGGCTTCCCCGATGCACGGATCCTCAGCAGCGGTCCTCGGCGGTGGTCTTCAGCGGCGGCGATCCTCAGCAGTGTGGAGGCTCTTCTTCATGCAATCGTCCGTCGCACACTGAAGATTGAATGCAAGGTACCCCATATTTATTGGGGTACCTTCCATTCCTATTGGCTGAAATTTTGAAATCAGCCAATAGGATGAGAGCTTCTGAAATTTTATTGGCTGATTTAAAAATTTCAGCCAGTAGAAATGCAAGGTACCCCAAATTACATGCGGTACCTTGCATTCAATTTTTAGTGTAAGTCGGAGATCAGATGAAGAGGAGCCTCCACGCCGCTGAGGATCACCGCCACTGAAGACCGCCTCTGAGGACCGCCACTGAGAACCGCTGCTCTGGATCCGCACATCGGGGAAGACCGCTCCGCACCGCCTTCACTCCGGATAAAGATAGAAGATGATGGAGCCGTCTGGAAGAAGACGTTCTCCGCCGGACTTCAGGAACGTTGAGTACCTATTTTGGGCTTAGTATTAGCCTTTTATTTTTTGGGGTGGCTCTTTTTTTTTAGATTAGGTTGTTTTGGCTGTAAAAGAGCTGATTGCCCTTTTAAGGGCAGTAAAAGAGCTAAATGCCCATACAAATGCCCCTTTAGGAGCAATGGGTAGTTTAGGTTTTTTTAGTGTGTTTTTTTATTTCGGGGGGTTTGGTGGGTGGGGAGTTAACTGTTAGGGGGGACTTAGTATTTTTTTAATGTAAAAGCTGTTTAACTTAGCGCCCTTTTAAGGGCTATTGGTAGTTTAGTATTAGATTAGGGGGATTTTTTATTTTTATATGGGTATTAGTTTAGGTTTAAATTTTTTATTTTGGATAGCTTTGCTTATTATTTTCTGTCATTTTACATTTTTTATTTTTGTAACATTAGCTTGAGGGTTTGTATTTTTTTTTTTAAATATACTGCCCTCTGGGCAGGCTTATCGCCTAGTACATACATAAATACAAATATAGACACACACACTATATATATATAAATATAAACAAACATATTTAGACATGTATATGTATGTATATATACATTATAGCCCTTTACAATCAAACACCTTGTCATATATCATATACCTTTGAACCGTTATAACTTTTTTGTTTAATATTTATAGGAATAATTTTTCTCAGATAGTGTTTATATGAGGATAACTGTAATTTTAAATGTATTTATGTAGTGTTTAGTGCAACTTTTTTTAACGCACTACCCTTTACCTTTAGTCCCGCTAACCAGATGAGTGTAAAATGCGATTGCACTCTTGCGATCTTGTTTACTTGTTATATGCTTGCTACTCCTGAGGCATGCAAAAAGCCAATATTGCTTGCACACAACAGTTAGCACACCACTTTTAATCTAGCCCAATATGTTTAATTATGTGTGTCAGTATTTATGATAAGAATCTAAGTAGTGCTCTCCAAATAATATATCAGCTTATGGCAGGGTTATAACACAATACCTTTAATAATTATCCTTAAAAATAGAAACCCTTAACTAACATGCATCTACTAGAAACCATATAATTAATATAAATATATATATATATATATATATATATATATATATATATATATATATATATATATATATATATACCTGAATTCTTTTATTTAGTTAATATCCATGAACATTTTGAAATATATTTGCAATATCAGAATATGACACAATATTATATACGTTAAAACCAACTATTAAGATATGCTATCCTTCTTACAAAGCCCAGAAAAATGTACCTTTAAAAATCAGCCTTATTTACAAATAGCCTTTCATTCAGTTAAGACAATGGGACTAAAACCTTTAACTTTTAACATCCAAGCAATACAATCCTAACAGTGCTTATAAACAATAGGATAATATATATATTCTGCTATTTAACTGCAATTTATCCTAATACAATATTGATTTAAAACATCAGAACTTGCACAGATAAGTTACTTAGCCTACCAGATACAAATTTAAACAATACCTAGGCTTATGAAATACAAACTGCTTCTTTAAATCTTTCAACTGTACTTTAAACTGCAGTGACTTATAATTTAATTATAGTCTTACCAATAACCTTGTATACTTTACCAAATAAACCAATCGATATCCAGTTTCCAATGTTTCTCAACAGATTCAATTTCACCTCAGAATTTCAAAATTGGGGATATTGCATATGGAGTCCAAGAGTAGCTGTGTGCTTTAATAATAACCACAGTAGTTATTCCTCCAGGATTAGCCAGCAGCCTCCTCTCAGTCTCTATGCTTGGGGTTAAATCCTCTGATTTCACCCCTCCCCTTTTTTGATCATTATCTATCATTGGTGAGTATTGGAAACGCCCAACGGAAGCCTTGTCTCGGATTGGATATCTGGAATACCTTATTTTTAACAGCCAAAAAGCTTTCTGGCTGTAGTACTCTCATGGCAACACCGGGTGGCAGCGGACATACATAGCAATAAACTTTCACCTTTAACATTTCTAAGCATTTTAAAACAAGTTAATTATTCTCATAAAATGGTTATTTAATCAGATCATAACTCTCTGCATCAATCCCATACAAACCCCAACTATAGATGTGTAGCACCAGATCATTTTTCTGATTATTCTGATACCAAATATGTTATATTATTAACATTGTATTATATTAAAGCAATTTAATATTGCTAATTATTTTGAAATTTATGGCATTTATATATCTAATATGTTTTCACATAATATAGTATGCTCTATGTCTCCCACAATTCTTGCATGCAGGAATTTTGCCCATGGTCCACCATATTTCACGTTTCTAATAAATTCTGGATATATGAATCCTTTTCATGCAGATCTGAAATTATATGTCTGAAAAATACAAACAATACAGAGGTTATTAAACATTTTAGACTGACTAAATAGTTACCTATCAAGCTTAGCAAATACCCATGTAATAATAGAGAATTAGATAATTCCCCAAATTTCTATATTTAATACATTCTGAGGAATGCATTCAAGGTTGATTATTTGCTGTATGTTCAGTAAATTTCAAAGTCACATCTTAACATGTGTCTTTGAGATTCCAGCAATCTAATTTCCATCTCATAAAGCTTCAAAGAGGGCCCCGTCTCCATTTTGTATATTCAAGTGTTAGCAGTTACATCTTAACATGTTTTTCTATTCATAGTCTGAGAGGTAACAGTAGAGCGCTGGTACAAGGGGGATACCACACAACTTACAGAGTGAGAAGATCCTTCGTTCTTCTCAGTATAGTTTTAATGTTAGGAAGGTTGGGGTAAGTGCGCTAAAAAAGCTAAAGGTATCAGAAAAAGTTTAGTTCCTTCTTAGTGGTCGTTTAGTGTAGAATTTTACAGATATATTATTTATAAAATTTGTAACATACGTCCTAAAAATTGTTTATACTTTGTTACATTGAACAGTGGTCAGAGGAAAAGAGTGTAATATTTTTAATATGTGCTAGGATTACTCAAATGGTAATTAGTTATTTAAAATTAAAAAGAAACTTATCTGAGTGATATCGTGAAAGTGTCGCTAAAAAAACTAATGTGAAAAATGATAAATTCGTTATTAGTGTTAAAAAATTCTTATGTGTAAAAACTACTCACATAGAGTGATGCAATTTATTAATAGAACTAAGTAGCCACAAAAAAACTTATGATAGAAAAAGTTTGTAATAGTATCAATGGCAGTGTTTGAAAATATATATTAATGAGTTCAGAGCTGCATAAAAGTAACAAGTTCCCAAAAAACCTATTGGAAGATCCCTTATACAATAAATGTACACAGGTGTATAAATCTCACCTATTTATTATCAGATAAAAAGTTTAAAATTTAACAAGGGGACGTCTCCCCAGATTAACAACATAAAAATATTAAATGAAACGTTCTCTTTAGTGATCAACAAGTATCCAGAGACTGTATATCATATAGGCACAATATATTGCTATGTTGTAAACTCTGGTGTTGACTTTTATATAATAAGTTGGTTATCCGGAATGAAATCTATGGCACCAAAGCAGTCCAGGTAGATAATACAGAGTTGCTATGTAAATACCGTAATTGGTTATGTTAACGAACAAAGTTATGCTCTATAGGAGTGATCACAAACTTCCTTCTGTTGTGGTATAATCAATTTATATTGCTTACTTGTATATTCTGATTCCTCTCCTCCTTTAATTCTTAAAAGAACCTCTGGAGCCTGTGTCCGACGGCTATCTCCAAGCTGAGTCAGTACGCCGCATGGGTCTTGGCGTCTGACGTCATTAGTGTATTTTCCGGTTGTCAAAAAGAAACTCACAGCTGGGATATAAATTATATCCAGAAATGATTTGGGAGATAAGTTCGTTATTTAGCAGTTGATGTTACACCCTGCACCTAGTGCTGATGCACACAGGGATAGATTGAGCTCAAATTAAAAGATCCAAAAATAGCAAAATAACCCGGGTTACCTCAGAAATTGGTTGACAGTTGTTTTAAAGTTCAGATGTCATCATCTGTAGGAAGCACAGTCACTTAGATCGACGCGTTTCACTCACCAGGGAGCTTTATCAAGATACAGGTGACTGGCAAAAGGTGTTCTTATATAGGTTACAGATAGTTCTGATTGGTTCTTTCCAAATGCTTACTTGTTAAGGTGAAATCACAGGTATTATCTCCATACAGGTATCATACTCCTTATACGTGTCCAGAGTCTTAAGGTGAAAATCTTTTCTTCTTCTTCCTTTAGTTTGATACTGCTAAGATTGAAGATCCCCTGGTGTTTAGTATCTATCTCCACCTTTTTGCCTCGCTTAGAAGCTCCTCTTCCTCTCTTTCCTCTAAATTTCTTTTCCTTCTGGTGTTGGATTCGTTTTCTTGTCTTATCAGATCTCTTGAGTGGCCCTCCCTTAGAGGGCTTCTCTATAGTTCAAATAAGATTGGGACTGTTTTTCTGTTCAGCTAGCACAGATGTGTATCTGATTTTCAGGGGTAATTTAACACCTCTATGTTAATCACTTGTGTATCCAGAATTTTACCTGTGTTCATTTTCAGCTCCTTGTGGTTATACAATTGCATAATTTAGCATATTGAGTGTGGGAGATCTCTTGAAAACAATCCTTTGTTTTACAAACAATCCATTTGATAATGGGGGGTTGTTTCTTTTTAGTGTCCATTTTCAGCTTTTAGAAGGTAAATTAATTATTTGATGTACACATCCACAGACTTATTAAATAAAGACAAACATACTTGTATATATTATTTAATAGTATTTCAAATACCTTGACATGTGTAGTTAAAAAAAAACTTTGCAATACACTTTCATTATTTATTTTGTTCTCTTTTCCTGTAATTTAACTCTGAAATGTTTTGGTTTTCTGAATTCCACTGAGTTTTTATAAAGTAATGGGCGCCACTGCTACCATGTTTGTATCCCCCCAAAAATTATTTCATAATTCACATAGAGCATGTATGTTCAAACAACTTTGCAGTTTACTTCTATTATCTAATTTGCTTTGTTATTTTGCTGTCCTTTGTTGAAAAGAATAACTAGGTAGGCACAGGAACAGCAAAGCACTACTGGAAGCAAGCTGCTGATTGGTACCTGCATGTATGCTTCTTGTCATTGGCTGTTATCTGATGTGTTCAACTAGCTCCCAGTAGTGCCCTGCTGCTCTTTCAACAAAGGATTCCAACAGAACAAAGCACAATTGATAATAGAAGTAAATTGGAACGTTGTCTAAAACTGTATGCTGAATCATGAAAGAAAAAGAAATGAGGTTTCATGTCCCTTTAGGTTGCATCTTATCTGGTTATTTGTGCTGAAAGGACAGATATAAAAATATAAAAAGACACTGTCTAAACAACGCTGTGTGGAACAACATAGGATAAACTAAAAGGGATTCCACACAGCTTTGTTTTCATAAACAAAGATAAATAGAAACTAAAGTACTTTATAGAAACTAAACCTTTAGACTTATATTTTCAATAAGCATTTTAAAACAAGTTAATTATTCTCATAAAATGGTTATTTAATCAGATCATAACTCTCTGCATCAATCCCATACAAACCCCAACTATAGATGTGTAGCACCAGATCATTTTTCTGATTATTCTGATACCAAATATGTTATATTATTAACATTGTATTATATTAAAGCAATTTAATATTGCTAATTATTTTGAAATGTATGGCATTTATATATCTAATATGTTTTCACATAATATAGTATGCTCTATGTCTCCCACAATTCTTGCATGCAGGAATTTTGCCCATGGTCCACCATATTTCACGTTTCTAATAAATTCTGGATATATGAATCCTTTTCATGCAGATCTGAAATTATATGTCTGAAAAATACAAACAATTCAGAGGTTATTAAACATTTTAGACTGACTAAATAGTTACCTATCAAGCTTAGCAAATACCCATGTAATAATAGAGAATTAGATAATTCCCCAAATTTCTATATTTAATACATTCTGAGGAATGCATTCAAGGTTGATTATTTGCTGTATGTTCAGTAAATTTCAAAGTCACATCTTAACATGTGTCTTTGAGATTCCAGCAATCTAATTTCCATCTCATAAAGCTTCAAAGAGGGCCCCGTCTCCATTTTGTATATTCAAGTGTTAGCAGTTACATCTTAACATGTTTTTCTATTCATAGTCTGAGAGGTAACAGTAAAGCGCTGGTACAAGGGGGATACCACACAACTTACAGAGTGAGAAGATTCTTCGTTCTTCTCAGTATAGTTTTAATGTTAGGAAGGTTGGGGTAAGTGCGCTAAAAAAGCTAAAGGTATCAGAAAAAGTTTAGTTCCTTCTTAGTGGTCGTTTAGTGTAGAATTTTACAGAGATATTATTTATAAAATTTGTAACATACGTCCTAAAAATTGTTTATACTTTGTTACATTGGACAGTGGTCAGAGGAAAAGAGTGTAATATTTTTAATATGTGCTAGGATTACTCAAATGGTAATTAGTTATTTAAAATTAAAAAGAAACTTATCTGAGTGATATTGTGAAAGTGTCGCTAAAAAAACTAATGTGAAAAATGATAAATTCGTTATTAGTGTTAAAAAATTCTTACGTGTAAAAACTACTCACATAGAGTGATTGAATTTATTAATTGAACTAAGTAGCCACAAAAAACTTATGATAGAAAAAGTTTGTAATAGTATCAATGGCAGTGTTTGAAAATATATATTAACGAGTTCAGAGCTGCATAAAAGTAACAAGTTCCCAAAAAACCTATTGGAAGATGCCTTATACAATAAATGTACACAGGTGTATAAATCTTACCTATTTATTATCAGATAAAAAGTTTAAAATTTAACAAGGGGACGTCTCCCCAGATTAACAACATAAAAATATTACATGAAACGTTCTCTTTAGTGATCAACAAGTATCCAGGGACTGTATATCATATAGGCACAATATATTGCTATGTTGTAAACTCTGGTGTTGACTTTTATATAATAAGTTGGTTATCCGGAATGAAATCTATGGCACCAAAGCAGTCCAGGTAGATAATACAGAGTTGCTATGTAAATACCGTAATTGGTTATGTTAACGAACAAAGTTATGCTCTATAGGAGTGATTACAAACTTCCTTCTGTTGTGGTATAATCAATTTATATCGCTTACTTGTATATTCTGATTCCTCTCCTCCTTTAATTCTTAAAAGAACCTCTGGAGCCTGTGTCCGACGGCTATCTCCAAGCTGAGTCAGTATGCCGCATGGGTCTTGGCGTCTGACGTCATTAGTGTATTTTCCGGTTGTCAAAAAGAAACTCACAGCTGGGATATAAATTATATCCAGAAATGATTTGGGAGATAAGTTCGTTATTTAGCAGTTGATGTTACACCCTGCACCTAGTGCTGATGCACGCAGGGATAGATTGAGCTCAAATTAAAAGATCCAAAAATATAAAGTAATGGGCGCCACTGCTACCATGTTTGTATCCCCCCAAAAATTATTTCATAATTCACATAGAGCATGCATGTTCAAACAACTTTGCAGTTTACTTCTATTATCTAATTTGCTTTGTTATTTTGCTGTCCTTTGTTGAAAAGAATAACTAGGTAGGCACAGGAACAGCAAAGCACTACTGGAAGCAAGCTGCTGATTGGTACCTGCATGTATGCTTCTTGTCATTGGCTGTTATCTGATGTGTTCAACTAGCTCCCAGTAGTGCCCTGCTGCTCTTTCAACAAAGGATTCCAACAGAACAAAGCAAAATTGATAATAGAAGTAAATTGGAAAGTTGTCTAAAACTGTATGCTGAATCATGAAAGAAAAAGAAATGAGGTTTCATGTCCCTTTAGGTTGCATCTTATCTGGTTATCTGTGCTGAAAGGACAGATATAAAAATATAAAAAAGACACTGTCCAAACAACGCTGTGTGGAACAACATAGGATAAACTAAAAGGGATTCCACACAGCTTTGTTTTCATAAACAAAGATAAATAGAAACTATAGTACTTTATAGAAACTAAACCTTTAGACTTCTATTTTCAATATTTAAACAACTAATATACTTGTAAAAATACATCTACATATTATTCTAAGGCTAAACTTTGAATACATCATCATGTCTAGAATTTATTTACTGTTTAACATCTCTTAAGCAGTTAGAGGATGTGCTTCTAAAGAGGAATATTTGGAGTAGAAATGTGACATTTGATGCCATGAAGATGAGATTTGCAAATGTGTTTAAATAGTCTTGGAGGAAGTTGATGGTTATATACTGACAGTGAGGAAATGTATTTATATGAAATAAGAGGTTTGGAGAAAGTCTTGTTGAGTGTAGAAGGAAGCTCCCGGCAGTGATAATTGATATGTGTTATGAATGAAGAGACAGTGTGTATATAAATAACAAGCAAGGCATTTGAGTGGGGTATATTTGGAATAGATATAATGTAGATAAGGGAAGCATTATTGTGCATTTAAGGCAGGGATAGCCAACTGGAGGCCTGAGGGCTATATGTGGCCCTTGGTACCCGTTTTTGTGGCCCTTCAGGAAAACCAGAACTAACAACATGTGCCACCGGTTTTGTGGCCCTAGAAAAATGTGGAACTAAAAATGTGTGCATTGGGGTAACCATAACTCAGAAAAGCGCCCTGGAGGAAAGAACAGCAGACAGAAAGTACCCTGCAATCTTACCTAAATCTATTATATAATTAAATTGTGTTTGTTTAATAGCCATACATTTATATTTGGTCCTTAAAGGGACATGAAACCCAAATTTTTTCTTTCATGATTTAGAAAGAGCATGCAATTTTAAACAACTTTCTAATTTACATCTATTATCTAATTTGCTTAATTCTCTTGATAGGCTTTGCTGAAAAGCATATCTAGATATGCTCAGTAGCTGCTGATTGGTAGATGCACATATATGCCTTGTGTGATTGGCTCACACATGTGCATTGTTATTTCTTCAACAAAGGATATTTAAAGAATTAATCAAATTAGATAATAGAAGTCAATTTGAATGTTATTTAAAATTGTATTCTCTACCTGAATCATGAAATAATTTTTTTGGGTTTAGTGTCCCTTTAAGGCTTCTGAAACAGTGATCTGCAACCCCCAGATGCCAGGAAGTTGGCCATCACTGATAATATCATGATAGAGTTTTCATTCTCTACCTGCAGATCTCTTTAAAGCCTCTCTATTATTTTTACTCATTACAGAAGCCAGTTCTCTGCATTGTTACACTAGGTGCCGCCATCTTGCAGCATATTGTTGCATTCTGGGATAGAAGCAGTGAACTTTCACAGATCAGAAATGTTACTGGCTTTTTACAGCTGTACCTTGCACTTATTGCACAAATGAATACAGCAGTTTTACATATTTCCAGTTTTTCACAGTTTAAAAGTTAAATAACGATTCAAATATATATCAAAAAGCCCTTAGGAATTGTTTAGAGAAATGCAGCCACTGCAAACATGTACTGCTCCCACTCATTGTGCATTTTAAACTGAAGTGCACAGTAATGCTTGTCAAGAACACAATATCACATATCTGTGAATGCACAATGCTTCTGTCACAGGGACACTACAGCTAAAATTAAACTTTCATGATTCAGAAAAAGCATGCTGTTTTATGGGACTTTCTAATTTACTTCCACTATCAAATTATACAAAATTATTTTATATGCACACTTTATAAGGCACCAGTTCCCATTGAGCATGTGCAAAAGCTCATAGTGTATACATATATCAGTCTGTAATTGGCTAATGGCTGTTACATGATACAGGGGCTGGGAAATTGAAGTAAGTTTAATAAAAAAAAAAGTGCTATTGCATTGTCTTTTTATTATACACTTGTTGAATATGCAATTCTACAGTATTTAATGGTCTTTTAACAGTGCTGGATTGGCCTACTGGGATACTGGGAGATTCCCAGTGGGCTGTGTGCCACCCCAGTTGGGGATTTGGGGAAGCAAAGCTTGCAGAGGAAACCTCCAGTGAGGTCATGGAGCAAAGCAGCTGCTCTAACCCTTATGCACTGCCTTCAATTAGTGCTTTGCAGTGCTACTTAGGATGCTGCCTGCAGCCTGGCTGGCCTCCTCCTAGCCTATTCTCAAGTCAGTGTCAGAGCCAGAGGAGAATTTAACGAGGGTGGCTAAGCTCACTGAGCAGCCTCTCTGTGTTCCCTTACCAGGAGCCGGAGTCTGGGCCAAGGCACAGACTGTCAGAATCTCAGTGAGCAGAAGTAGAGCAGAACAACTGAATTAGCTCGGCCACTGGCAGCTTCTAGGTGAAACTCACTGGGACAGTTGATGCAGTCTAATGAGACTATATACCCCCCCACCCCGGCCCCTTTAACTGAAGCTAAGCAGCCAGGTCTTACTAGTTTTTACATAATCTCAGTATATAACCTAGCTGTTTCTCAATTTGTATGGCACATTATCCACACCCATGTGGCATCTCAGTGTATCCCACTCTGAGAGAGAGATAACAATTGAACTGCTGGTGGCTGCTGTGCTGCAACATTTAAAGACCGTGGCCCCTAGTTATCAAGCTGTCAACCTCAAATACGCTGGAATTCCGCAGCGTATTTGTGGCGAGGCTGATTTGCCTTAGTTATCAAGCCCTAGACACCAGCAAAAGTAGAATATAGTGACGTAAGCTTCGATCCGCCGGACTCAGTCCGACACAGATTGATTCTTACGTCACTCCAGATGTTCCGCACACAAGTTCGGCACAATCTGACTACTTTTGCTAGTTATCAAAAAACTAGCAGGTACGCTCGGCACTTTTCCGGCCCAGCGTACCTGGTTTTCAAACCGTCGCCCTGGAGGCGGCGGATCCCATAGGAATCAATGGGAGTCTGACCATAGCGAAAGTTCATGTTCGCTGCTGCCCGACATCCCATTGATTCCTATGGGAGCTGTCTACACCTAACACCCTAACATGTACCCCGAGTCTAAACACCCCTAATCTGTCCCCCCTACACCGCCGCAACTAAATAAATGTATTACCCCCTAAACCGCCGCTCCCGGAGCCCACCGCCACTCTAATAAACTTATTAACCCCTAAACCGCCACTCCCGGTCCCGCCGCAACTATAATATATGTATTAACCCCTAAACCGCCGCTCCCGGACCCCGCCGCCACCTACATAATACCTATTAACCCCTATCCTGCCCTCCCTACACCATTGCCACCTATAATAAAGTTATTAACCCCTATCCTGCCGATCCCGGACCCTGCCACAACTAAATAAATTGTTTAACCCCTAAACCGCCGCTCCCGGACCCCGCCGCCACCTATATTAAACTTATTAACCCCTAATCTGCCCCCCTACACCGTTGTCACCTATAATAAATTTATTAACCCCTATCCTGCCCCCCCCTACACCTCCGCCACTTTAATAAAATTATTAACCCCTAAACCTAAGTCTAACACTAACCCTAACACCCCCCTAACTTAAATATTAATTAAATAAATCTAAATAATATTTCTCTTATTAACTAAATTAATCCTATTTAAAACTAAATACTTACCTGTAAAATAAACCCTAAGATAGCTACAATGTAATTAATAATTATAATTACATTGTAGCTATTTTGGGATTTATATTTATTTTACAGGTAACTTTGTATTTATTTTAGCTAGTTAGAATAGTTATTAAATAGTTATTAACTATTTAATAACTACCTAGCTAAAAGAAATACAAAATTACCTGTAAAATAAATCCTAACCTAAATTACAATTAAACCTAACACTACACTATCATTAAATTAATTAAATAAATTAGCTACAAATAACTACAATTAAATTCAATTAAATAAACTAATTAAAGTACAAAAAATAAAAAAAGCTAAGTTACAAAAAATAAAAAAAATAAGTTACAAACATTTCAAAAATATTACAACAATTTTAAGCTACTTACACCTAATCTAAGCCCCCTAATTAAATAACAAAGCCCCCCAAAATAAAACAATTCCCTACCCTATCCTACATTAAAAAGTTACCAGCTCTATTACCTTACCAGCCCTTAAAAGGGCCTTTTGTGGGGCATGCCCCAAAGAAAACAGTTCTTTTGCCTGTAAAATAAAAATACAACCCCCCAACATTAAAACCCACCACCCACATACCCCTACTCTAACCCAAACCCCCCTTAAATAAACCTAACACTGCCCCCCTGAAGATCATCCTACCTTTAGCCGTCTTCAGCCAGCCGACCACCGATGGAACTGAAGAAGAGATCCGGAGCGGCAGAAGTCTTCCATCCGATTGAAGTCATCATCCAAGGGGTGCTGAAGAGGTCTTCCATCCGACTGAAGTCTTCATCCAAGCGGCATCTTCAATCTTCATCCATCCGGAGCGGAGCCATCTTCAGACGAGCCAACACGGAGCCATCCTCTTCTTCCCGACGACTAACGACGAATGACGGTACCTTTAAGTGACGTCATCCAAGGATTCTATCAGCCAATCGGAATTAAGGTAGGAAAAATCTGATTGGCTGATTTAATCAGCCAATCAGATTGAAGTTCAATCCGATTGGCTGATCCAATCAGCCAATCAGATTGAGCTTGCATTCTATTGGCTGTTCCGATCAGCCAATAGAATGCAAGCTCAATCTGATTGGCTGATTGGATCAGCCAATCGGATTGAACTTCAATCTGATTGGCTGATTAAATCAGCCAATCAGATTTTTCCTACCTTAATTCCGATTGGCTGATAGAATCCTATCAGCCAATTGGAATTGAAGGGACGCCATCTTGGATGACGTCACTTAAAGGTACCGTCATTCGTCGTTAGTCGTCGGGAAGAAGAGGATGGCTCCGCGTTGGCTCGTCTGACGATGGCTCCGCTCCGCTCTGGATGGATGAAGATTGAAGACGCCGGTTGGATAAAGACTTCAATCGGATGGAAGACCTCTTCAGCGCCCCTTGGATGATGACTTCATTCGGATGGAAGACTTCTTCAGCGCCCCTTGGATGATGACTTCTGCCGCTCTTCTTCAGTTCCATCGGTGGTTGGCTGGCTGAAGACGGCTAAAGGTAGAATGATCTTCAGGGGGGTAGTGTTAGGTTTATTTAAGGGGGGTTTGGGTTAGAGTAGGGGTATGTGGGTTTTAATGTTGGGGGGGTTGTATTTTTATTTTACAAGCAAAAGAACTGTTTTCTTTGGGGCATGCCCAGCAAAAGGCCCTTTTAATGGCTGGTAAGGTAATAGAGCTGGTAACTTTTTAATGTAGAATAGGGTAGGGAATTGTTTTATTTTGGGGGGCTTTGTTATTTTATTAGGGAGCTTAGATTAGGTGTAAGTAGCTTAAAATTGTTGTAATATTTTTGAAATGTTTGTAACTTATTTTTTTTATTTTTTGTAACTTAGCTTTTTTTATTTTTTGTACTTTAGTTAGTTTATTTAATTGAATTTAATTGTAGTTATTTGTAGCTAATTAATTTAATTAATTTAATGATAGTGTAGTGTTAGGTTTAATTGTAACTTAGGTTAGGATTTATTTTACAGGTAATTTTGTATTTCTTTTAGCTAGGTAGTTATTAAATAGTTAATAACTATTTAATAACTATTCTAACTAGCTAAAATAAATACAAAGTTACCTGTAAAATAAATATAAATCCTAAAATAGCTACAATGTAATTATTAATTACATTGTAGCTATCTTAGGGTTTATTTTACAGGTAAGTATGTAGTTTTAAATAGGAATAATTTATTAAAGTATAGTGTAGTGTTAGGTGTAATTGTAACTTAGGTTAGTTTTTATTTTACAGGTAAATTTCTCTTTATTTTAACTAGGTAGCTATTAAATAGTTAATAACTATTTAATAGCTATTGTACCTAGTTAAAATAAATTGAAAGTTGCCTGTAAAATAAAAATAAATCCTAAGATAGCTACAATATAATTATTATTTATATTGTAGCTGTATTAGGGTTTATTTTAAAGGTAAGTATTTAGTTTTAAATAGGATTAATTTAGTTAATAAGAGAAATTATATTAAGATGTATTTAATTAATATTTAAGTTAGGGGGGTGTTAGGGTTAGTGTTAGACTTAGGTTTAGGGGTTAATCATTTTATTACAGTGGCGGCGGTGTAGGGGGGGCAGGATAGGGGTTAATAAATTTATTATAGGTGGCGACGGTGTAGGGGGGGCAGATTAGGGGTTAATAAGTTTAATATAGGTTGCGGCGGGGTCCGGGAGCGGCAGTTTAGGGGTTAAACTATTTATTTAGTTGTGGCGAGGTCCGGGACCCACAGGATCGGGGTTAATAACTTTATTATAGGTGGCGGCGGTATAGGGGGGGCAGGATAGGGGTTACTAGGTATAATGTAGGTGGCGGCGGTGTCCGGGAGCGGCGGTTTAGGGGTTAATACATTTATAAGAGTTGCGGCGGGATCTAGGAGTGGCGGTTTAGGGGTTAATAACTTTATTTAGTTGTGGGGGGCTCCGGGGGCGCCGGTATAGGGGGTAGAACAGTATAGTTAGTGTGGGTGCTTAGTGACAGCTTGTCAATAAAGCTGTAAAAAAGCCGAAGAGCAGCGAGATCGGATGAGTGATAACTATCACAGTCCGCTGCTCATTGCCCCGTACTTGGTGCGCAGCTTTTTGACAGCTTTATTGATAACTTTGGCGAGATTATTCAGGTCCGCGGCGGCAATGGTAGGCGAGCTTAGGCGGGCGTCTTGGGGCCGGCGAAGGCAGGTAAGTAGACGCGTTGATAACTAGAGGCCCGTGACTCTCTCTGTGATTGTCAGACTACTACTACTAGTAAGTGAAGTTATTACATTACATAAATATGGATGTTTGTGGTCTATGGTGTTATATATAATTCTAGAAATATTTAGAATTTTCTGTTTTCAAAAAGATCAAGCCTCTAAAATAGTATATTATATATGCTTTTAGCAGGGCCCAGGACCTCAAAAAAATATATATAAAAAATTTCAGGATAAGTATAGAAAGGGGCCCTTATTTTTAATTTTTTGCCCGGGGGCCCCATGGGTTGTCAGTCCGCCCCTGGGTAGTCCACAGAGGGGCCAGACTTGGCAGGCAAGGTGAAGGGCTGGCCCGGGAGTTTCTGAGCTGGTCTTCAAAAATTTCTAGGGCTGCTTTGTTTTCCCAGTCCAGTCAGATTATCTTGTTGCAACACGGCCAATAAAAAGGCAAAGCAGCCTATCATCTTTATTATATAATAGAATTAATTGAAACAAACATAAAAGCTTCTTTACTCATACATACATATACACTCATATATACACACACATATATGTACTGTACAAACACGCATACAGTTACATACACAAACACACACATATATAACTGCATACCCACTCATGCATAATTACATACACTCATACATACATACATACACACTTGTACACACACACACACACACTCTCGTATACACATTCACACAGACATAAATACATGCAAACAGTCATACCTTTGAACACACATAAACAATTATACCTATGAACACATACACACATACACACAATGACTCAGGTTTTATTTACTAGAAAACAGCATTTATAATAAAATATGATTTTAAAAGTTAAACACAAAATATCTGGACTTGGAAGTTGTAACACTGGAAAGTTCTCATATAAATCTGCTCTGACTTTACTTTCTTATAGTTTTACACATCATACATTATGTTAAAGCATAATACTCTATTACACACACACACAAAATCAATACACACACACACAAAAGCACTCACTCTCTCTCTCTCTCTCTCTCTCTCTCTCTCTCTCTCTCTCTCTCTCTCTCTCTCTCTCTCTCTCTCACAGACACACACTCAGACACACACACACACACACACTCACAGAACCCCACACACACTAAGACACTTAAAAACACACTCTCAAACACTCACACACTCTCTCTCATGCCCACACACAAAAGTGCAAATTATTTTCAAACATAAATGTAATGAGCTAACTCCTAGACAGGGTCGGCTTCAGAACGAATGAAATGGGGGTCATTTCTTTTTCACGAGGGGGCACGCATTTACAAAGCACGTATGAGAGTCAAAATAAGAGCAGAGCTACATATTCTGCAGGAAAGTGTAGCCACCTTGATATTTAATTTATAGCCAATGCCAGTATTAAAGGAATATATTGTAGAGGAACTAAGACATTAATTTCAAGTTGAAGAGATTCCCTTGATTTTGAGACATGCTCAGGTCATTATCTGCTATGTGTCTTATATCTGTGGTGCGATCTATTCAGTTTTATGGTCAGGTAATTTCTCTCAATTAATTACTCTGGAACATTCTGGTACCTACTTTGTTTTTAGACAAGAGCTCTCATTAGTATATTACTTTGGAAATATGTTTGAAAATAATAGAATATGTAGTTAATATAAGTCATGGCAGTTGGGTACAAGCAATTTCAGAAAAGGGACTTTTTTTTAGAAAGCACAGCATACCTGCTATATGAATGTCAGTATTAAATGGTAGGTAGCTTCTGGTTGGCTTATCCCCCACTATTAACATTTGGAGAATATGTGCTAAGTCACTAGGTAAAAGAATGAAGTCTAAATCCTATGCAGTGCACTAAAACAGAGCCATTAAACTTGAGACCCCCAGTGCAATAGCTCCTTAAAAACAATTCAGCCCTTAACCACCATGATCCAAAACCCTTAAACTCATTCTCAAATCTCAATCATGTCCCCTATATAGCCATGCACCCCAAACCCCCCATGCAATTAACCCCTTTGTTTGCAATAGCAGTGAGGCTATTAGGTTTTCATGTACTGTTAATTTTGTAGATTAGATTTAGCTATATCTGTTTCACAATAACTAACGGATTTCAGGCTACTTAATACAACCTATGTACTGCGAACCTATAAGGATATGATTGTATCATATAAACATAAGTCTATAATTGGCTACCGGCTTCTATGGACGCCTCAAAAGTGCACTGTGAGGCGTCGATAGAAGCCGGTTGCCATTTATAGACTTATATTTATATGATACAATCATATTCTTATCATGGTCTATTGTTTAAGAAAATGAGTAACACGATAGTTAGGTAAAATTAATAGGGTTAAAGGTTAAAGACAAGTCCAAAAAGTCTCTAATTAACTTCCAATTCCAAATAAGAGGTTAAGACATTGAGCTCCTTGCAGATGCGTGATGCGACCTCACAGTTCGGCAGCTAACTCCGCCCCCAGCATGCAGCATTACATAACAATTCATTATTTTATTTATTATTTTTAAAGCGTATGATCATATCAATATTTTTTGAGGGGGCACAGCATTTCATTTGGATGGGCATTGCCCCCCAATGCCGCCCCTTGGAGCCGATCCTGCTCCTAGATCAGGCACTATCAGCCAAAAGAAGTAGCATCACCCATGACTATGACTTATAAACTTGTAATCAACCAATACCACAACCAATGTTCAAAACTATAATTATAAAACATTTAATATGATAAATTAATATTCAAACCTCAAACAGTATCTATACAATCGGGTGTACGTTTTCTTAGAAATATATATATATATCAGAGCCGAATATTCTCTTATGCAAGTGAAACACACTAAACTCTGTGCAAATCCAGATCTTAGTGTGTTTCAAATGCACAAGAGGATATTGCACAAGATGGTGGAACCCAGACTAAAGATGGAGCGTTTCACTAACCAACTAACTTGTAAAGGGTTAAAATCAGAGAACAGCTATGAAGAGACCTGCAGGCACAAAATGAAAAACAATAACACGGTTAATAGTAACCAAAGTAAAGTAGTTGTGCCAATGTCCCTTAAGGTAAGGATTGAAAACTTTAGTGTAATTCCGCAAAAAGTGATGAGTAAGAAAGATTAGAATGGATTTAATAGACATAAATTATGGGATTCCAGTGAGGGGGTTGTTTTCTAAAGATTATAAATGATTAACAAATTTAGCAGGAGTGTGATAATTAACTAGCACCTAGATTACAAGTTTTGCGTTCCGGTTTTAACGCTGAAAAAATGGCCATTTCAGCATAAAAACCGGAACACAGCCATTACGAGTCTTGTCGGTATAGCTGTACCGCAAGCATTTTAGCCTGTAACGCAACGTCAGTCCCGCACTCAAAAAAATTACGTTTTTGCATGGGATTTCCATAGCGCTGCCATTACCGACACAATCCGTTCCGCAATCTGAGACCAGTAGTTATGAGTTTTGCGCAACAAAACTGTTACACAAAACTCATAACTAAAGTGTTACAAAGTACACTATCACCCATAAACTACCTATTAAAGGGACAGTCAACACCCGACATAACAGGATCCCATATTTTTTAAACCCAATTGAAGATCTGCCTGCACCGCATCCCTTCTTAATTAACTTTGTACTCGTCCTAGTAATCATTCACGTTATATTTAGTATTCAGCTCAAAATATGGCTGCCTAACTCCTCGCCTTCATCCTTCTTCCCCATCTCTATGCCATTTCAGGCTTGTTCATGTAAGTATTGATGTAAGTATTGATGACACTCATTATACATCATCGCGCATGCGCATTTGTGGTAGCAGTCAGAAATCGGACTTGCAGCAGATAATTACACTTCTATGAAAAGATCAAAAAAGGATAATTTTCAAAGTTTAAAATTAGAGGTGATTTTCTTTTATTTAAATAATATACATGATGTTTCTTATCGCTAGACCCTAATTTCAAAACAAAGGCTTTAGTAGACTTACAATGATGCATTTGCAGTCATATATTTAAAAATCATTTTAACAATAAAGATTTTAAGTTTTTAAAACTATATCTCCTTGGTCTAGATTCAAAAATTGTGAACTGGGTGGAATGCTGGCTTAAGGACAGAAAACAAAGTGTCTTAGTAAATGGAGTTCATTCAGCAGAGGGGGCTGTTACTAGTGGTGTTCCTCAGGGGTCAGTTCTGGGGCCTGTTTTGTTTAACATATTTATCTGCGATATCAGCAAAGGGCTACAGGGGAAAGTATGTCTCTTTGCAGATGATACAAAAATTTGCAACAGAGTGGATGTTCCAGGGGGGGTAGACAAAATGAGAAGTGATATACAACAATTGGAGGATTGGACAAACGACTGGGATCTAAAGTTTAACACAGCAAAGTGTAAAATAATGCATTTAGGGAAGAAAAATCCAAATGTTAATTACAGACTCAATGACACTTTACTGACTGTTACAGATGAGGAACAGGACTTGGGAATTATTATTTCAGATGATTTAAAACTTAGTAAACAATGTAGTAATGCAGCGAGTAAGGCTAGCAGAATGCTTGGATGTATTGGTAGAGGTATTTGCAGCAGAAATAGTAAGGTTCTTATGCCACTTTATAGATCATCTTGAGTATTGTGTGCAGTTCTAGAGGCCATATCTTCAGAAGGATATTAACAAACTTGAATCTGTGCAAAGGAGGGCTACCAAAATGGTACATGGTCTAAAAAATAAAACTTACCAGGATAGGCTCAATGACCTAAATATGTATAGCTTAGAGGAGAGAAGGGAAAGAGGTGATATGATAGCAACTTTCAAGTACATTAAAGGGTTTAGTAAAACTGAGGCTGTGGGTATTTTGCATAAAATGGAAAATTCAAGGGGTCATGAGCTCAAGCTAAAGGGTAGTAGATTCAGGAGTAATTTGAGGAAGCACTTCTTTACAGAAAGAGTGATTGATTTATGGAATAAACTTCCTCAAGAGGTAGTAGCAACAAACACTGTGGGGGACTTTAAAAATGCATGGGACAAGCATAAGGCTATCCTACGAACTAGATAAGTTTATACTGTTAGGTAAGGTCGGGCAGACTTGCTGGGCCTATGGCTCTTATCTGCCGTCAATATCTATGTTTCTATGTTTCTAAGTTATTTAAGGCCATTGGCAAATGTTATCATGTAGGAGCTGAAAGTTTTGCGCAGGTGTGCGCTGTGAGTTAGGCAGACATCAAAGAAATTAATATGAACATCACGCATAGCGAAGCATAAAACAACTTTACTAACAGTCATAGAGAATGGAATGATAGATGAATTAAAAATTAATTTGAACAAATATTCACAAAATAATATCGATTTTAAGGTTGAGAACGACAAAAATAAAACTTTCAATGCAGGTGACAAACAATTACCTCATATTAGCGTAATAAGGTACTGTAAAATATTGAATCCGGCTGAAACATATTTGTGAAATAAAGTTCAGCTTTTTGGATCCTATGCAATCGCGCATGCGCAAAACTCTGTAAACGAGTTTGGAATTTCTGACCGAGGATTGCATTCTGATTTGAAGATGCTTTCAAAAAGAAGCTAGCTACGTAACGGTGGGGGGAGTTAGGCGGCCATATTTCGATCAGATTAACTCATGTATCGTGGATGATTACTAGGAGAAGGAAGGAAGTAAGACAGAAGGGATGTGGTGCAGGCGGATCTTCGTTTGGGTTTACAAAATATGGGATACTGTTATGTCGGGTGTTGAATGTCTCTTTAACCCCTAAACCGAGGCCCTCCCGCATCTCAAACACTAAAATAAACTTATTAACCCCTAGTCTGCCGCTCCCAATATCGCCGCCACTAATACAATTTATTATCCCCTATTATCGCCCCCACTATAATAAAGTTATTAACCCCTATTCCCCTGCACCCCAATATCGCCCACACTATAATAAAGATATTAACCCATATTCCACCGCTCCCCGACATCGCTGACACTAAATAAAGTTATTAACCCCTAAACCTCTGGCCTCCCACATCACTGCCACTAACTAAACCTATTAACACCTAAACCGCCAGTCCCTCATATCGCAAAAAACTAAATTAAACTATTAACCCCTAAACCTAACAACCCCCCTAACTTTAAATCAAAATTACAATATCCCTATCTTAAAATAAATACAAATTTACCTGTGAAATTCAAAAAAACTAAGTTTAAACTATATATTAAACTAACATTACTATTATACTAAAATTAAAATAACTACAAATTCAATAAGCTAAATTACACATTAAAAAAACCTAACACTACTAAAAAAAATGTAAATCTACAATTACAGAAAATAAAAAATACTAAATTACAAAAAATAACAAACGAAATGATCCAAAATAAAAACATTTACACCTAATCTAATAGCCCTATAAAAATAAAAAAGCCCCCCAAAATAAAAAGAACCCTAGCCTACAATAAACTACCAATAGCCCTTAAAAGGGCATTTTGTAGGGCATTGCCCTAAAGAAATCAGCTCTGAAAAAAAATACAAAGACCCCCCAACAGTAAAACCCACCACCCAACCAAACCCCACAAAATAAAAAACCTAACTCTAACAAAAACCTAAGCTACACATTGCCCTGAAAAGGGCATTTGTATGGGCATTGCCCTTAAAAGGGCATTGAGCTCTTTTTCATTGCCCTGAAAAGGGCATTTAGCTCTTTTTAAGATAGCCCAAACCCTAATCTAAAAAAAAAACCCACCCAAAAAAAGTTTAAAATAACCTAACAATAACCTCCTGAAGATCCACTTACAGGTTTTGAAGTCCGGACATCCAGGCGGCGAGAAGTATTCATCCAGGCAGCGAGGTCTTCACCAAGGCGGTGAGATCTTCATCCATCCAGGCAGCGTCTTCTATCTTGATCCGGGCGGCATCTTCTATCTTCAACCCGGTGGAGCGGAGCAGGACCATCCTTCAAGACATCCGGCGCAGAGCATCCTCTTCATATGGTCGCCGCCGTACACTGAATCTTCAATGCAAGGGAGCCGTTTCAAAATGGCGTCTCTTGCATTCCTATTGGCTGATTTGATTTTTGAAATTCAAATCAGCCAATAGGATGAGAGCTACTGAAATTATATTGGCTGATTTGAATAGCCAATAGAATTTCAGTAGCTCTCATCCTATTGGCTGATTTGAACAGCCAATAGGATTTCAGTAGCTCTCATCCTATGGATGATTTGAGTTTCAAAAATCAAATCAGCCAATAGGAATGCAAGGGACGCCATTTCGAAAAGACTCCCTTGCATTGAAGATTCAGTGATATTGTAATTTTAATATAAAGTTAGGGGATTGTTAGGTTTAGGGGTCATGACCGAACACGAAAGACAAGCTGGGACAGAAGGAAATGGTGATGCATCAGCGAAAACAAGGTAAACAAATCTCTTATAAAATGTATAGTGATTCTGATTCCTCTAGTAGTTCATCTGAACTTGATTCTGAAGGGGAAAAACCCAACGGGGATGGTAATAAGAAAATTTAAAGATTGTTAGAAAAATGTATGCAAAGCAAGGGAAAAAAGGAGAGGGGAAGGATGAGGACATAAGGGTAAAATATAGTGATAATGAGGTGAATCCTGATGATGAGGTAGCAGGGACTAAACTTCTCCCCTTAACCACTCATCTTAAAGCAAATGTTATAAAGAGAGCGCAGAGAGGCAAATACGTAGACGTATTTGAAATAACACGTGAAGCAGTAGCCCTTAAATCAAGGGAAGATGACAAAGGTAGGAAGGCGAGGCAAACATTTCCAGAATGGGTTGAAGATTTACTGATATACGCAGAGTGCTCTTTAATGGTTAATCTGGACAAAGTAAAAGGGGTATTAAGATATATTCACCTGATAACAAAGTGTTATATAACATACGGTGGCTTCGTCTGGAAAGATTATGATGGAGAATAGAATAGGCAATTTACAATTGGTCGACAAGGGAAGACATGTGGACTAGATTGATGAAAATGTCCGATGTCTAAGTTGATAAACCAATGGGGCAATTGAAAGCAATTAAAACAGAGGTAAAGGAATGTTGGGCCTTTAATGACAAAAGGTGTGACAGGGGGAATACGTGTAAGTATAAGCATTCATGCAGATATTGTGGGGGGATGCATGCTGGGGTAGATTGTAGACAGAGTGGTAATGGGAATTTTAGAAGAATGCCCTTTCGTGGGTGTGGCGGCGCCAACAGTGGCACAACAATGGGGCATGGCCAAAACCCAGTTGAAAGTAGATAAACTAGTAAAGGAGCTAGCTGAATACCCACTGGAGAAAGAAAGAATTACATTAATAGAAGGTTTGAGCAAGGGTTTTTTGGTACCAGTTAAGGGAATGGTTAAAGGATCTGTGCAAGCTAGGAATTTGAAATCAGCAACAGAATTCCCAAAAAATTTGGCATAAAAATAGAAAAAGAAATAGGTTTAGGTAGAATGGCAGGACCATTTAGAGAAAAACCTTTTGTCAATTTGGTGGTGTCTCCTTTAGGGGTGTTTTCCAAAAAAGAGAAGGGAAAATATAGGATGATACAACATCTGTCATACTCTAAGGGAAGCTCAGTAAATGATGCAATTGATAGAGGGGATGCATCAGTACAGTACCAGTCATTTGACAGCACTTTTCAGATAGTGAGGGAATTGGGAAAAGGGGCCCTTATGGCCAAGATTGATGTGGAATCTGCCTTTAGACTGCTGCCTTTAGACCCAGATAGTTTCAAGCTAATGGGGTGTAAATTTGGGGGGTTTTACTATATAGATAAATGCCTGCCATGCGCAATTTACGAGAAATGTAGTTCTTTCCTGCACTGGCTGTTTGTAAAGCGATCCAGGTGTGAGGCATTGGCCCATTATCTGGACGATTTTTTGGTAGTGGGTAGGGCAAAAACTGATGAGTGTAAAAGAATTAAGATAGGTTTAGAGCTAATGTTACAAGAATGTGGGGTACCAATAGCAGAAGAAAAATCGGAGGGGCCAGGGAAACGATTGTCATTTTTAGGGATATTAATAGATTCAGTTAAAGGGCAATGTGAGCTCCCAGGCGATAAAGTCGAGAAGGTTAGACAAATTATTGCGGAAACATTAAAGAGGAAGAAAGTGACACTACAGGATAACGGGATTTACAGAAACTATTGGGAACACTAAATTTTGCATGTAGTGTAATCCCAGTAGGGAGGATATTTAAGAGGAGACTTAAAATAGGGACAAAAGTAGCAAAACACCCGGAACATATGATTAGGCTTAGCACAGAAATGAAGGATGATCTCAGGATATGGGATTCATTTATGTCTGATTTTAATGAAATAAGGATATGGGAAAAAGTTAAATCGGTAGATGAATTAGAATTATTCATAGATGCAGGCATGCAGCGGGAAGTAAGGGATTTGGGGCTTACCTGCAAGGCAGATGGATTGTAGGGTAATGTCCAGCGGCATGGAAGGAGAAGGGTTGGACAAAGAATCTAGCGCTGCTGGAGATATTCCCAATAATAGTTGCAATAGAACTGTGGGGAGCCGTAATAGCAAATAAGCAAATAATATGCTGGTCAGATAATAAAGCAGTAGTGGAAATAATTAATAATCTGTCATCATCCTGTTGTCCAATTATTAAATATCTTAGGTACTTTGTACTGAACTGTCTTAAGCACAACATATGCTTCAAAGCAAACCATATACCGGGATATAAAAATGTGGTGGCAGAAGCACTGTCACATTTCAAGTGGAAGGTATTCAGGAAACTGGCTCCTAGCGCGAGACAGAAAGGTGAATGCTGCCCCGTTTTTCTCTGGCAGATTGGCAACAGATAGATGGAATCAGAGAGTTGGTCGAGTGGCGTTGAAAACCTGGACAGCATACAAAAAGTATTGGATGCAATGGCAGGAATTTAAAAAGGAAGTAAAAGCAGGAATTGAGAGTACATTTCTGGAGTGGTTATGGGTGTTAAAACAGAGGGGCATGAAGAAAGGGCAGCTGGGTACAATCATAGCAGGCAAATCGTATTTTGCGCAATTATATGGAGTTTCGGATTTAACTAAGAGGTTTATGGGGAAAAAGATAATAAAAGGATGGAGTGCAGGGGAAAAGGTGGTAAAAGATCAGAGGGAACCAATAGCAGAAGCTAGATTGAGAAGTATGATAAGAGTTTTACATGCGGTTTGTCTTAACAAAGATGAGGCCCTAATATTCAAAGAGGCATTTTCATTGGCCAACCATGGAGTGATGAGAATAGGAGAACTGTTAGCCAAAAATAAAAAACATAGTGACAGGGGTTTGAAGCAAGAGGACGTAAGATGGAGCGAGAAGGCGGTGTTAATTTTAACTCGAAAATCAAAGACAGACACGGCTGGAAAAGGAGCCTGGGTGTCAATGCAGGCAAGGGTGGGATATCTTGCCCTTTAGAATGTGTGAGGGAATATATAGCATCAAAAAGAGAAGGAGGATTGTTTTTTATTAGACATAAAGATGGATCTAATGTAACAATTTTTCAATTCAGGAAGGTCCTGAAGCGTGTAGTGAGAAATTTAGGTTGGGAAGGAGCTTACTTTGCCCCGCTCTCATTTAGAATAGGGGCTGCAACTAGCGTGGTAGGTAAAGGATGGTCAGGTAAACAGATTTAAAAAATGGGCAGATGGAGATCTGCAGCGTACAAATCTTACATACGGTTGGATAAAAGTGGGGAGTAAAAAGGGATTGCGAAATACGATATATATATAGTTAACAAAAAATATGTTGTTATGTTATGGAAATGTTTTTTTGATGTATGATCAATGTTGTTTTTCTTCATTTAATTTCAGGAAGAGCCTTAAGAGTTTGGGTTGTCGCGCATTCGTACAAATACTGGGCACACATGAGAGCAGAAAAATTAATGCAGGGAACACATTTAGGTTTTACACATAAGGAAGCCAGTATTAGGTGGATTGGGAAAAGTGGTATGAGTTGGCACTATACAGCAGGCAAGACAGAGATAGGGGTGGCCAGATGTATTAATTATTCATCTGGGGGGTAACAACATGGGATCATACCCTTTGAGAGATCTTGGAGAGAAGATAAAAGAGGTAATGAGCTGGTTAGGCATAGCATTGCAAAATGTAAAAATAATTTGGTCCAACATGATTTCAAGGATGTTTTGGAGAAATACAGACACACAAAGAGCAGGGTACAGGTCCAGAAGAAAGATAAATCAAGTAGCAGCTAAGGCAGTTAGAAGTATTGGGGGTCTAGTATTGGAACATCCGTGGATAGCAGCAAAGAGGGAGGAATTATTTAGACCGGACGGCGTACATCTAAACGACACTGGTAACAACCAGTTCCTGCAGGACATCAGAAGGATGCTGGAGGATTTGATAAAGGTAGGGAAAGGTCACTAAGGATAGTTATTTAGGTGTTTGTGAAGAGGTTCTCTTTGTTGGCGGTGAAATTGGGGTCTGGCACGTGGGCAGGGTATTTGAGGGGTGGAGATGATCCTGTGGCATACCTCATCCTGAGTAGTGATTCGGTGGTCTATGCCGCGGGCTCTCTTCTCCCCTCTCTTACTCCGCCACAGGGGGCTCTTGTGGTCTGCCCCCTGATGCATGGGTCCCAAGTTCAAGTTCAATGCTGGTGCATTGTTTGTTATGTAAAATTGCATCAGATTACGGGATATGTTATTATCCCATTTATTAATATACAAATAATAAAGTGACCTTTACAAATTTTGCCAAAACTATATTGTCAGTGTCTTTATTCAAGGGTTGCCGACAAGGCAAGATAGGTGTCACACTCGGCCGCTGGGAAGCTCCGGCGGTCCTCTCTGTGTGCTTGATTGGCAGGTAGTCTGAGCCGCCCCTTCCTGATGATGTCACTACCAGGCTTTTTATTCCGGGCTTCCTGTTTCTTCAGTGCCCGTTTGTTTGTTACTCTTTGTGGCTCCTGTGAGGACTTTGCTGTGGAAACTCTCTAACTGCTGATTTTCTGTTGCCAAACTCTGCAAAGACTGACTATGCTGGGTTTCTGTTGCCAAACATTGCAAGTACTGTTTATTCTGTGAAACTCTCAAACTGCATGTTAACCTGTTGCCAAACTCTGCAAGTACTGTTTATTCAGTGTAAACCTTCAAACTGCTTGATACCCTGTTGCCAAACATTGCAAGAACTGTTTATTCTGTGAAACTCTCAAACTGCATGTTTACCTGTTGCCAAACTCTGCAGATACTGTTTATTCAGTGTAAACCTTCAAACTGCTTGATATCCTGTTGCCAAACATTGCAAGAACTGTTTATTCTGTGAAACTCTCAAACTGCATGTTTACCTGTTGCCAATCTCTGCAAGTACTGATTAATCTGTATTAACCCTCAATCTACCTGATATCCTGTTGTCTAACTCTGCATGTACTGACTATTCAGTATTAACCTACAAACTGCTTGATAACCTGTTGCCAAACTCTGCAAGGACTGACTACACAGTGTTAACCCTCAAACTGCCTGATAACAAGTTACCTACTCCTGCATTATTAACTGTTTCTTGTTTTACCCTTCCTCTGTCTGAATATAAATGGACTATCCCTGCTCTCCTGATTCTGTGGAAGACATTTCCTGAAACCAGTTCCTTACTCATAAGTCTATTTGGCTGATATCTTGAATTACTTTGGACTCAGGCTAGCTCTGCTCCATATCGTGAGTACATTGTTTTTTTAGAGGTTGTCGTGGGGTCATGTCCTGGATTAAACTCGGAGTGCAAGGGTGTTGTTTAAGTTCGCCCTAGCATTTGGGTCTTCTTCTGGACATTTCCTAACCTGACAATATGGTTTACGAAAGCATAAGATGCAAGGTGGTAACTCTTGAAATACTAGGTGTCATAGTTATGGAAGCTACATGGAGCCTCTAAGACCTTCATTTATCCTGTCACCTTTTCCTGTAATTTGCCAAGTAGTAATACAAAGCAGTGTTTCTGCCTTCTCTTTGATTGCCAGTAACATTCACAATGAGTTAAAGGGACAGTATACACTCATTTTCATATAAATGCATGTAATAAACACTACTATAAAGAATAAGATGCACAGATATTGATATAAAAATCCAGTATAAAACCGTTTAAGAACTTACTTAGAAGCTCTCAGTTTAGCTTTGTTGAAAAGGTAGCTGGAAAGCCCACTGCAAGTGAGAAATAAGACCCCCCCTCCCCCTTCTTTTGCATATGAAAAGACCCTTTACACAAACAGGAGCAAGATGGAGTAGAGGTAGCTGACGGTATTCTCATAAAACTTTGGGGCTTGGTTAGGAGTCTGAAAATCAGAGCAATGCTATTTAAAAATAAGCAAAACTATACATTTTTGTAAAAAAAAACTTTATGGGCTATATAAATAGATCATCTACAAAACATTTATACATAGAAAAAATGAGTGCATAATGTCCCTTTAAGAGCATTATTTGACTCCTTTGGCTGAGAGTAATGCACAGAGAGGAGTGATTATATTCCCAATTACTCCCACACATGCACCATTAAAGCCTAATTCCTTTTCTGTCGGTTTCATATTATTAATTCTCTTCAAGCTAAGTTTGTTGTATTACTCGTAGCATATTGAATTAATCTTGATGCAAATGCTTTTTAACTTTACGTTCTGGCAGTAAATGTTTTCAGCTGACCTTGTATTGAGATGGTTTCTTGTTCCTTTGGGTGCTATAGTTTGTCTGGGTTACTTATTTTTTACCCTTTGTCTTCCTGTATGTCTGCTCAACTTACTGCCTATTTTGTATAAACCTGGCTTTTTTATTTATACATTTACTTACATTTAACTCTTCCATGTGTAGTCTCATACCCATTCTGAATACTTTACTTGTCACTTTTGTGCATAAATCTGACCTCAACCTGTCTACAGTTTATTTGAACCTATCTATTCAGGTCCTGACTGCATCAGTAGACAGCTATGTATTTCACCTCTTCCACCTCTGTTATCCCTGAATCCATTTTACAGGACTGGATTGTCCTGGTGAGTACTGGGCAACTGGTTAGCTATTAAAGTTATTAAAGGTCATCTAAAGCCGAATTACCCCACTTTGTAGAAGCCCAAGTACATGACTTATTAGCTGCATCTCTTTAGTAACCCTTTTTAAACCAGAAGAAAAGGAAGATTAAAGGGACACTGAACCAAATTTTTTTTCTTTTGTGATTCAGATAGAGCATGAAATTTTAAGCATCTTTCTAATTTACTCCTATTATCAAATTTTCTTCATTCTCTTGGTATCTTTATTTGAAATGCAAGAATGTAATTTTAGATGCCAGCCTATTTTTGTTGAACAACCTGGGTTGTCCTTGCTGATTGGTGGATAAATTCATCCACCAAAAAAAAAGTGCTGTCCAGAGTCTGAACCTAAAAAAAGCTTAGATGCCTTCTTTTTCAAATAAAGATAGCAAGAGAACAAAGAAAAATTGATAATAGGAGTAAATTAGAAAGTTGCTTAAAATTGCATGCTCTATCTGAATCACGAAAAAAAAAAAATGGGTTCAGTGTCCCTTTAAAGTAATGTACGTGCAATATCTGAAGTTAAAAAAAAAACATACAGACAAGAAGTTAAATACAGTTATAGAAATAGAAGTATAGGTGCTCAAACCTTGAAACTGCTATTCAATAGAATCAAATGTGAGGAAAACTATAGAGCAGGGGTCATCAAAACCTCTGGATGGTCACAACTGATGACCCCTGCTATAGAGTATTGGTTAGCTAGTTAGTAGATTGATGCATCAGTCACCCAGCAACAAAGTTGGAACTTTTTAAAAATGTTACTACATTTAGAGTATGTGTGACTGTTTTGAAAGTAATAATGCAAAATAGGAAAGTGGGCATTTGATTTTAAATTAAAAAGTTAAGGAGCAAAGCAAATAATTCCTTGTTTTAATAATTGGACCAAACTTCAATGCTGTTTGTACAATACAAAATCTATAAACGTTATTTGTACCTGCCTCTTCACAGCCCAGCAGCAAAGGGGTTACTTCATTCATCTACTAAAAGCCTCAGGGTAAAAAGGAGGGAGTGTGAGAGAATAGGTAAAAGCAGGGACGGGGTTAACACCCCCAGCTCTGCTCTCACAGATCATCATGACTAATAACAATTCCTGGCTTCTGCACACTCAGCAAATCTGCACAAGAGCCTGAAAATGAGTGAGAGAGATGATAACACTCTAGTGAGAAAAAAAAACACTCATTTTTTTGTCCTTATACACCACAGGATGCTGTCCTTATACACCACAGGATGCTGTCCTTATACACCACAGGATGCTGTCCTTATACACCACAGGATGCTGTCCTTATACACCACAGGATGCTGTCCTTATACACCACAGGATGCTGTCCTTATACACCACAGGATGTTGTTTCACTATTGTTGCTTCATCACACTTTTCCTACTGTTTTAGTGCTATTTATTTACAAAATTACTATTGCCTCACAAAATACCATTTACCCTATATGCTTTTGTGATTTTGCTTTAATTCTACTAAAAATATTCTGCTTCATAAGCACTTGTTAAAGGACAACCCATTTTATATTTACATATAATAAATGAGCAATTAAGAGATATGGCAAAAAATCAATTTAAAAATACACCTTATAATGATTTTATTAGTATAACTTGCAGATTTTTTTCGCAACTTGGAATAGGCTTCTTATTTATTCTTTCTCCTTATCAGTGACCAATCAGGGACAATTCACAAACAGATCCCACACTGATCTCAACTATTAATGCATGATTAAGGGACTGTGATCCCGAAACGTTGCATACCTGTGCTGTTGTTATGCTGAAATAAAGGAATTTTGTAAATAATTTATGGTGCTGTGGAACATTGGAATTCTCAACTATTAATGCACAGCATGTTTCAGGGTCAAGTAAACCATAGAAATCATCGCTTCTCAGCCTTTTGGTTAAGATCAAGTGTAGTGTCTGTTCTTATTGTGTCCTGGGGATGGAGGAATATGAAGCCTGGGGTCTAGTAAAGGGCGGCTCGGTTGGTCACTAAGAGCCACCCTAAATGCACTTGGCATGTACTCCTGAAGCACTCGGTAGGAAGTCAATTCTTTTGAATACTTTCCACCTTAATTTTTATTTTCGCCTCATTTAGGTCAGGGAGCTCTTATTGTGCACCAGCACTTAGTACAGTGGGAATAGGTATCAGACTCCCCCACTGTAATCCATAACTTCTAGGAGTGGTGGCAGGGCTTCTAGCGTGGATGGCTAATTCCTTTTTACCCCCACATCAAATTTATTTTATAGCTCTTAATTGGATTTAAAAAAAAAAAACAACAACTTTATTGGCTATGATTTTAACTATGTTCTCGTTACTTGATTTTTTTTTATACTTCCCATCTAGGTGGGAGTCAGGGAGGGTCCCATGGCCTATGGGCCAAGGATCACCTTGTCGCTTTCAAAGGGCTGGTAGCAGCTGCCCCTTGAAATGATTGGAACCCTAGAGGATAGTGGCAATGCCTCTAGGGTGAAGATGCCAATCCTCCATTTGGTGCCTTGGCTGAAGATGGAGGAAGATCTTCTGGTACCTGCTGTACCTTTTGGCTGAGGCAACAGAAGAGTAAAGGCCTCAAGGCGGGGGACCAAAAGATTGTAACCGTTTCTGCACTAGTCTGTTTGTAAGGGTCATCATAAAGGTCAGACATTGCTTTGAGAAACTGATCTAACAAATTTAAGATAGGGTCTTGTCTCTCAAAGTAAGCATCTGCCCAGGCTCGGGGCTCCCCTCTAAGGAAAGATATCACAGTATGTACCCTTATAATGTCTGTGGCATAGGTACAAGGTCTCAAACAAAACAGGAGCAAGCAAGAATTTTTAAATTGTCTGAATTGGCTTCGTTCACTTGAGAATTTTTCAGGATGTGATACCTGGGGTTCAGGTGGAAAATCAGGTTTAGGTATATTTATATAGTCTCTTATGAATGTTTTAATATTCTGGCTTTCCACTTGAAGCTCCCATCATTGTGTGCTATACAGGTGTAAAGAGAGGCCACCTCACATGTGACAAGCATGTATTCCTCTTTCCAATTGATACTCTCTATCAGATTGAGGACATTCATAGAGTCTTTTAGATAGGATAGCAGTTGTTTTACATACTTCTGCAAAAATAGATTGACATATTCAGATACATTAGCCGTAATAGAGCCAATCAACGAAATTATGGGCCTCCCTGGTGGGTCTGTGATCTATTTATGTATTTTTGTGATCTGTATAAAAGCAATATTTTTTTATACTTTGGTATCAGATAATTAATTTCTTTATCTGTTAAAATCCCTTTGACTCTCCCTGATTCTAAAAGTACCTTCAAATCTTGACTATATTTACCAGTAGGGTTATTACTTAATTTTTTATAAGTACTAGGGTCTCCAAGAATGTCATGGCAAATTTTTATATAGTAATCTCTTTCGAGGACCACTATCCCGCCCCCTTTGTCAGAGGGTTTTATTATAAGGTCCTTATCTCTTTAATTCCTGTATTGTTCTCATCAATTTCTTTCATACGGCTAGATTTAGAGTTCTGCGGCCAAAGGGGTGCGTTAGCTACGTGTGCTTTTTTCCCCCCGCACCTTTTAAATACCACTGGTATTTAGAATTCACAGAATGGCTGCGTTAGGCTCGTAGAGCATATTTACCGCCACTGCAACTCTAAATACCAGCGTTGCTTACGGACGCGGCCAGCTTCAAAAACGTGCTCATGCACGATTCCCCCATAGAAAACAATGGGGCTGTTTGAGCTGGAAAAAAAACTAACACCTGCAAAAAAGCAGCGTTCAGCTCCTAACGCAACCCCATTGTTTACTATGGGGAAACACTTCCTACGTCTGCACCTAACACTCTAACATGTACCCCGAGTCTAAACACCCCTAACCTTACACTTATTAACCCCTAATCTGCCGTCCCCGCTATCGCTGACCCCTGCATATTATTATTAACCCCTAATCTGCCGCTCCGTATACCGCCGCAACATACATTATAGTTATGTACCCCTAATCTGCTGCCCCTAACACCGCCGACCCCTATATTATATTTATTAACCCCTAATCTGCCCCCCACAACGTCGCTGCCAGCTACCTACACTTATTAACCCCTAATCTGCCAATCGGATCTCGCCGCTAGTCTAATAAATGGATTAACCCCTAAAGCTAAGTCTAACCCTAACACTAACACCCCCCTAAGTTAAATATAATTTCAATCTAACGAAATAAATTAACTCTTATTAAATAAATTATTCCTTTTTAAAGCTAAATACTTACCTGTAAAATTGTTTTAACCAGGTACAATAGCTATTAAATAGTTAATAACTATTTAATAGCTACCTAGATAAAATAATTACAAATTACCTGTAAAATAAATCCTAACCTAAGTTACAATTAAACCTAACACTACACTATCAATAAATTAATTAAATAAACTACCTACAATTATCTACAATTAAACCTAACACTACACTATCAATAAATTAATTACATAAAATACCTACAAATAAATACATTTAAATAAACTAACTAAAGTACAAAAAATAAAAAAGAACTAAGTTACAAGAAATAAAAAAATACTTACAAACATTAGAAAAATATTACAACAATTTTAAACTAATCACACCTACTCTAAGCCCCCTAATAAAATAACAAAGACCCCCAAAATAAAAAAATGCCCTACCCTATTCTAAATTTAAAAAGTTCAAAGCTCTTTTACCTTACCAGCCCTGAAAAGGGCCATTTGCGGGGCATGCCCCAAATAATTCAGCTCTTTTGCCTGTATAAAAAAAACATTCAATACCCCCCCAACATTACAACCCACCACTCACATACCCCTAATCTAACCCAAACCCCCCTTAAATAAACCTAACACTAAGCCCCTGAAGATCTTCCTACCTTATCTTCACCATGCCTGGTTCACCAATCGATCCAGAAGAGCCTCCGATGTCTTGATCCAAGCCCAAGCGGGGGGCTGAAGAGTGACGTCCATGCTCCGGCTGAAGTCTTGATCCAAGCGGGCAGAAGAGGACATCCGGACCGGAAAACATCTTCATCCAAGCCGCATCTTCTATGTTCTTCAATCCGATGACGACCGGCTGATCTTCAAGACCTCCAGCGCGGATCCATCCATCTTCACCGACGACTTCCCGACGAATGACGGTTCCTTTAAGGGACGTCATCCAAGGTGGCGTCCCTCAAATTCCGATTGGCTGATAGGATTCTATCAGCCAATCGGAATTAAGGTAGGAAAATTCTGATTGGCTGATGGAATCAGCCAATCAGAATCAAGTTCAATCCGATTGGCTGATCCAATCAGCCAATCAGATTGAGCTCGCATTCTATTGGCTGTTCCGATCAGGATACGCAAATGGCGTAGGGGGATCTGCGGTATGGAAAAGTCGCACTGTAAAGTGAGCGTTAGACCCTTTCCTGACTGACTCCAAATACCAGAGGGCGGTAAAAACCAGCGTTAGGAGCCTCTAACGCTGGTTTTCACGGCTACCGCCCAACTCTAAATCTAGCCGCTAGATTATTAAGTACTTGTTTTATGTAGACTTTCTATATCTTTTAACACTAGTTTTTAAAACATTTAGGTATAAGTAGCGCATAGATCTGTTACTCAGATAGAGCTTGAGAAAGGCTGTTAACAGCCGTTAACAGCCGAAACGCGTTGCTCCTAATTTTTTTTTTTTAATAAATTTTAATTGGTTTTTGATTTAGAAATAACAATGGGGACACACAGGTCCCCTGCTCTGATAGACACAAGTAAAGGATCGGACACGCAGGTCAGGTTACAAATGCTATCAAAACATTGATATAGGGAGTTTAGGGTGAAAATAATTCACCAAAATTGAACCCTAATGTGGGCTCTGAATATGGGGGGGGGAACTATAGCTAGTGCGTGAAAATTAAGTTAAATACTCCAGAAGCCAATATTAAGGACATTTTCATATTTCAGAAGGAGAAAATTACATTCCAGCTATACAATATATTATATCAAACTCTCTGTATACTATAAATATAGTCAAAGATAACTAAACAAAGCAACATGGAGGAGGTAGCATAGATTGGAAGGTCACAAAAGGGTCTTGAGAATGTGTCTAGCACACGCTGTACTTAGGACCCACCGCACCTAGCACAAACCGTACCTAACACTCACTGTACCTAGCTCAAACAGTAGCCAGCAAATTCAGTGCCAAGGGCACACAATACCCATCACACAAATACCTAGCACACGCAGTACTTAGGACACACAGTGCCCAGCACAGACAGTACCTAGCACCATCTGTGACTAACATATATAATACCTAGCACGCTCTGTATCTAGCCCATACAGTACCTAACCCCTTCAGAACCTAGCCCATGCAGCACCCAGTCCATACAGCACCTGACACAAACAGCACCCGGCACATACAGCACCCGGCACATACAGCACCCGGGCACATACAGCACCTGGCACATACAGCACCTGGCACATACAGCACCTGGCCCACACAATACCTGGCCAACACAATACCTGGCACACACAGTATCTGGCACACACAGTACCTGGCACACACAGTACCTGGCACAAAAAAGTACCTAGCACACACAGTACCTAGCACATACATTACCAAGCACATACATTACCTAGCACACACAGTACCTAGCACAAGCAGTACCCAACACAGATAGCACCTAGCACATACAATACTTAACACAAACAGTACCTAGCACATACAGTACCTAGCACATACAGTACCTAGCACATGCAGTACTAAGCACATACCTAGCACAAGCAGTACCCAGCACATACAGTACCTAGCATAAGCAGTACCAAGCACACACAGTACCTAGCACACACAGTACCTAGCACATACCTAGCACATACAGTACCCAGCACACACAGTACCTAGCACATAAAGTACCTAGCACATACAGTACAAAGTTCATACCTAGCACAAGCAGTACCCAGCACATACAGTACCTAGCACACACAGTACCTAGCACATACAGTACCTAGCACATACAGTACCCAGCACACACAGTACCTAGCACACACAGTACCTAGCACACACAGTACCTAGCACATACAGTCCCTAGCACATGCAATACCTAGCACATACCTAGCACATACTGTACCTAGCACATACAGTACCCAGCACATACAGTACCTAGCCCACACAGTACCTAGTACACACAGTACCTAGCACATACAGTACCTAGCACATACATTACCAAGCACATACATTACCTAGCACATACATTACCTAGCACATACATTACCTAGCACAAGCAGTACCCAGCACAGATAGCACCTAGCACATACAATACCTATCAAACACAGTACCTAGCATCAACAAGCCCTAGCACATACAGTCCCTAGCACATAAAGTTCTAGCACATATAGTCCCTAGCACATACAGTACCTAGCACATACAGTACCTAGCACACAAAGTACCTAGCACATGCAGTACCTAGCACATGCAGTACCTAGCACATGCAGTACCTAGCACATACAGTACCAAGCACATACCTAGCACACACAGTACCTAGCACACACGGTATCTAGCACACACAGTATCTAGCACACACAGTACCTAGAACAAGATAGAAGGAATAGGAGGGCGCTAAAAGCTAAGTTCCCACCACACTTAGTCAAATAATGGATGAATACAACAATGTTCAAGTTAATAACTTTACTTCACAATCTTAAAATACAATTTATTATAACAATAAAGATATAGAGTCTAATAGAAGGGACGTCTCCCTTAATAGATAAAAATGGAGAAACTGGTTTACCACCTTAAAAACACGTGAAAAATTGCTTGAAAAAATTGCTTAAAAATATATATTTAGGTGAGCGTTTTTTTATGATTCAGCAAATGTTGGTTACAATGTTAATATCAATCTTAAAGTTTAAACTGTCACAGTTTTTGTAACAAAGTTCCTTATGTTGGCTGATCAAAAAGTGTTACAGTTCATCAGATAGTTTCAGCATGAAAAATTTGTAATTCTGTTGTTAATATGACCCCCTAGGAAGTGGTTAAACGATCATATTAAACACCTTAATGTCAGGTTTTATTTGTACTCACACTTTCTTATCCAAAAAGACTTTGGTAACAATCTTTTAGGCTCGCACTGTTGGAGAATTACACAGGTAAGCGATATCTTCCAATGTTTTTGCATTCTTGCTTGTATCGGCTGAACCCGGTTAGCATAATTGGAGACTGCTTGTTTACTCCTAACTCCTTGTGCGCCAGAAATTCAAGATTCAAAGGGGAGAAATTATGTCCGCAGACCCGCACTTAGAGTGGAACACGCACGGGCTAGAATGTTAAAACTAGGTACCTAGATTTAAAAGTAGAATAAAGTCCTTAGCAGGAAACAACACAAAGTCAATCTACGCGTTTCACCCGTTAGATAGGGCTTTTTCAAGATACTGTTTTGTCCCCGGGACAGGATTTAAATATTCATTGAAGTGTGTTCATTGGTTGTGGCTCTTTCCAATTAAAGGTGGAAGTTGATAAGACTTGATTTTGCTTAAGGTAGTTCATTGTGTTCAATTTCATGGGGTCATTCATTCGTTCAAAAGAAAGCTGAATCACATAATAGTATATAAATATTTTTGTTACATAAAAGATTTTTTACGCTCAACATAAAAATGTATTAATAATATATTAAAATATTAAGTTAAGGTGGTAAAACCAGAGGTGGTATTTCATATTAAAAATTACAGTTTAAAATTATATGTTCTATATCAAGTAAAACAGACAATTTAATAAATTTAATCAACTATTGCATTAAATAAAACTTATATGATAAATTGGTTTTAAAATTCATTATACCTCAACTTATAGCCATAAGCTTATATATCAGATTATTCTAGAGAGTAGGAAATAATTTGGATTTGTTTCAACACAACCAATAGTTAAAATGGAGGACTTGATAATTCCATCTAAAATATAATAAACAAATCAAACTATGAGACCTTCTAAAAACTTCTAAAAACTTCTAAAAAATTAGGTAATCTTTGATACATTCTAAAGTTGCTACTATCATATCAGTTCATAATATTAGATTTAAAATGTTTTCTTATGTTTTCTATTTATAAGTTAATTATAAGTTCATTATATCTTAACTCCTAAAAAAGGGGATAGGTCTATCTCTGAATTAAGGCCTCGGGGGAAAAGGGTATCACATTTATAAATTAGTTCAGCTTCTTTTTTAAGTAGCTTACCCTCGAAATCACCCCCTCTCCAGTCTCCTCTGACCTTACATATTCCCCAAAATTTTAGATGCTGTAAATTATTTTTATGGATCTCTCTAAAGTGCTTGTATAGGTGAGTGTCTAAATTCCCTTTTTCAATATTGCAGAGATGTTCTCTGATCCTGTCACATAAAAGTCTGGTGGTCTCTCCAATATAAAATAAATCACATGAGCATTTTAAAAGATATATGATACCCTTATGTGAACATCTTATGATGTCTTTAATTTTAAAGTCTACACTTGTCCCTGTTATATGGATGGAACTGATTTTGCTACTATACCTACAAGCCCTACATGAAAGACAGGGAAAGAAACCTTTTAGATTATTCCCTCTGAGATCTTGATCTACCATAGTGATGTTGTCTTTTTTTTAAAACACTGGGAGCAAGAATTTGTTTTAAATTTCTGGCTTTTCTAAAAATAATTTCTGGCTTTTCTAAAAATAATTTTCAGTTTGTATGCTAAAAGGTCTCCTATTAAGGGATCTTTTTTTAACTATATGCCAGTGTCTCGTGATTATTTTACATAATGTTTGATGATCATCATTATAATTTGTTATTAGTGCTACATCATACTCATTTTTATTATCTCTGATGACTGATGTACTTTTCTCTTTGTACTGTAAGAGAGAACTTGTTTTTGCTCTAGTCATAGCTCCTTCTAGTTCTTGCTCACTATAACCTCTTTCATAGAATCTCTGTTGGAGGACATTTACTTGGGTCTCAAAGTCTATATACCTAGAACAATTTTTTCTAATTCTAAGGTACTGACCTATGGGTATATTGCCTTTCCATCTCTCATGGTGGCAACTCTTTTTGTGTACATACCCATTACAGTCTACTTGTTTAAAGAACGTTCTGGTAGCTAGACTACCCTCATCCACAAATATTTCTAAATCTAAAAAGGAGATGGAAGTATTACTATATTGGTAGGTGAAATGGAGACCTTTATCATTGTTATTCATAGCTTGAAAGAACAATTCAAGGTTTTCCTCTGAGCCCTTCCATATAATTAGTATATCGTCTATATACCTCTTGAAGAGCACGAGGTCCGCGCCAAATTCATGTGACCTAAGGAAGTGATCCTCCCAATCTCCCATGAATATATTAGCATAACTTGGCGCGAACCTCGTGCCCATCGCAGTACCCTCTAGTTGGAGATAATATCTGCCATTGAATTCAAAATAATTGTTTTCTAATATAAATGTTATTCCTTTTAAAATAAACTGTCTAAGATGTGTATCCATGTCCTTATCTTATTCAAGAGAATTTTCAACAGCCCTTAGGCCCTGTTCATGATCAATGATTGTATAAAGAGATGTGACATCACTAGTGGCAAGGATATAATTATCTTCCCATTTGATTTTTTCGACTAGTTGTAATACTTGAGTGGAGTCTTTTAAATAAGTGTTTAAGTTTTTAACATATTTCTGAAGAAAGATATCCACATATCTGGAAAGGTTAGATGTTATAGAACCTATTCCAGATATGATGGGTCTCCCCGGAGGGTTTACGAGATCCTTATGAATTTTTGGGAGGAAGTAAAAGATGGGGGTTCTCGGAAATTCAGGATACAAATAATTGAATTCCTTATCATTAATGGTACCCCCATCTTTTCCCTCCTCCAAAATACAAAGTAAGCTTTTCTTAATCTTATTGATCGGGTTTAGTTCTAATGTTTTATAAGTTTTGGATCACTCAATATTCTATTTGCTTCTGTGATGTAATTGGTTTTATTCATAATTACAACCCCCCCACCCTTATCTGCTGGCTTTATAATTACATCAGCCCTATCTAACGGGTGAAACGCGTAGATTGACTTTGTGTTGTTTCCTGCTAAGGACTTTATTCTACTTTTAAATCTAGGTACCTAGTTTTAACATTCTAGCCCGCGCGTGTTCCACGCTAAGTGCGGGTCTGCGGACATAATTTCTCCCCTTTGAATCTTGAATTTCTGGCGCACAAGGAGTTCAGAGTAAACAAGCAGTCTCCAATTACGCTGACCGGGTTCAGCCGATACAAGCAAGAGTGCAAAAACATTGGAAGATATAGCTTACCTGTGTAATTCTCACACAGTGCGAGCCTAAAAGATTGTTACCAAAGTCTTTTTGGATAAAAAAGTGTGAGTACAAATAAAACCTGACATTAAGGTGTTTAATATGATCGTTTAACCACTTCCTAGGGGGTCATATTAACAACAGAATTACAACTTTTTCATGCTGAAACTATCTGATGAACTGTAACACTTTTTGATCAGCCAACATAAGGAACTTTGTTACAAAAACTGTGACAGTTTAAACTTTAAGATTGATATTAACATTGTAACCAACATTTGCTGAATCATAACAAAACGCTCACCTAAATATATATTTTTTAAGCAATTTTTTCAAGCAATTTTTCACGTGTTTTTAAGGTGGTAAACCAGTTTCTCCATTTTTATCTATTAAGGGAGACGTCCCTTCTATTAGACTCTATATCTTTATTGTTATAATAAATTGTATTTTAAGATTGTGAAGTAAAGTTATTAACTTGAACATTGTTGTATTCATCCATTATTTGACTAAGTGTGGTGGGAACTTAGCTTTTAGCGCCCTCCTATTCCTTTTATCTTGTTCTAATTGTGACAGTCCTGGGGTGACTGTTTTAGAGTGGCTTAGTTCTCCTTCAGTCATTAGCGCTATACTTCTGTATTCACCTTGTTCTCACTTCCCATTTGTATAGCAGCTTTTTGCACATATTTATAGTCATCTAATTTATTTAATTTATATATTGAAATTTTTAACAACACATCACTCTTTTGTAGCACTTTTATTTATTTTTTCACTATGGAATCGGAACTTTTTTCATTTAGGGATAATTTATTAACTTAATTAAGTAATACACACATCACAGAGGAACGCCCACAAGGTAATTTTTTAGACTTTCACCAACTAGTTAATGAACTAGATAAACTAATGGTGAAAGAAATTAAACAAAAAATGGAATTAGTTTTTTTAGAAAAATACACTAATTTAAATTTAATTCCTAGAGGCTTGAAATTTAAGAAAGCCTGCACATTCACCAAATACATCAAAAAGAATGGGATTTGGCATTAAAAGAAACTTCACGAAAAATGATTGAAATTATAAAAAAATCACGTAATGAAACTTTATAAGAGATTAACACAAAAATCACAGATTTAAAAAATCAATTAGAAAATAAGAGGGAACATCCCAATTTTAAAGAAAGGCAGAACATTTTAGTAAATAAATTGATAGAACTAAAACATGGGCTATTAGATACCAAATGGAAAAAACTAGAAAGGGATAGAAATGATTTATTGGAACAAACTAAAGAATTGAAAGATAAAATAGAGAATTCAAATAAAGAACCACCACAATCAGATGATTGGGACAAACATAAACATATCAATAGACAACATTCTAGAGGTTATATACCACTTAATACACCAAAAGATAAAAATATTGAGATATATGGGAATAGAAACATACAAAGTGGTCAGCATGAGAATGCCTATGATACACAATACCCTGAACATTATCAGTCTAATACCAACTGCAGAGATCGTTCTAATTATGGGACACATAGATATAAAGTTCCTTTTCAACAATACCGTCGCAATCACAATTATCATAATAGAACATACCAAGAAAATTCTGAAAACTATTACGGTAATAGAATGCCCCAAAACTATAGGGATACATATAGGAATGGGTATAGGTCTCAATATTATGATAACAGAAATCACAATAACCATAATTATTGGCAAAATACAAGACAATCAAGAAATTTATATCACGACTCAAATGATGAATATTATGATAATAGGAGAAATAGATCGAGGATGGATAGCTGGCATATAGAAACCAATAATAGATTTTCAGCCTTAGATAATGAATGTGAGATCGGGATGATCAATAATGAGAAAGATTTTTTAGGCAACAGCCCTCTAAGGGAGGGCACTTCAAAGAACCTTGCAGCTCTAGAAAAAAGAGAGAAAACTTACACTCCACTAAATCTAAAAAAAAGACAATTAGAGGACAAAGAGGAGGAAAGAATAGAAGGAGAGGCGAAGAGAGTGAGATAATTACTGGTAACACAGGTATCTTCAACTTGAGCAATAAAGAATTGGATAATGATGAAAAATGGATATTATCATTAGGTTTATCTTTTGCCCCAATCACTACTCTGAACAAATTCAATACCCACATTCATGTAAAACAATTCATCAGAAAGTTAACGCTGAAACGCTATTTTTTGAGGAATCCCATAGAAAGACAGGTAAATCCATCAAAATTCCCTAAAATTATAACAGATAACGATGGAAAGAGAACTTATACTAACCTTAGACCCACATCCAAATTCTACCCTTCATATGCTAAAGGATCCAACACTGAAACCTTTGAAAAGATGGTCCTACAAGATTTAAAAGAATTCAACCCCAAAAAATCGAGGCCCAATTTTAATTTATCAAAAAAAGACAAAGAAATTGTAGACAAACTACAAAAAGACAAAGATGTAATTATAAAGCCAGCAGATAAGGGTGGGGGGTTGTAATTATGAATAAAACCAATTACATCACAGAAGCAAATAGAATATTGAGTGATCCCAAAACGTATAAAACATTAGAATTAAACCCGATCAATAAGATTAAGAAAAGCTTACTTTGTATTTTGGAGGAGGGAAAAGATGGGGGTACCATTAATGATAATGAATTCAATTATTTGTATCCTGAATTTCCGAGAACCCCCATCTTTTACTTCCTCCCAAAAATTCATAAGGATCTCGTAAACCCTCCGGGGAGACCCATCATATCTGGAATAGGTTCTATAACATCTAACCTTTCCAGATATGTGGATATCTTTCTTCAGAAATATGTTAAAAACTTAAACACTTATTTAAAAGACTCCACTCAAGTATTACAACTAGTCGAAAAAATCAAATGGGAAGATAATTATATCCTTGCCACTAGTGATGTCACATCTCTTTATACGATCATTGATCATGAACAGGGCCTAAAGGCTGTTGAAAATACTCTTGAATCAGATAAGGACATGGATACACATCTTAGACAGTTTATTTTAAAAGGAATAAAATTTATATTAGAAAACAATTATTTTGAATTCAATGGCAGATATTATCTCCAACTAGAGGGTACTGCGATGGGCACGAGGTTTGCGCCAAGTTATGCTAATATATTCATGGGAGACTGGGAGGATCATTTCCTTAGGTCACATGAATTTGGAGCGGACCTCGTGCTCTTCAAGAGGTATATAGACGATATACTAATTATATGGAAGGGCTCAGAGGAAAACCTTGAATTGTTCTTTCAAGCTATGAATAACAATGATAAAGGTCTCCATTTCACCTACCAATATAGTAATACTTCCATCTCCTTTTTAGATTTAGAAATATTTGTGGATGAGGGTAGTCTAGCTACCAGAACGTTCTTTAAACAAGTAGACTGTAATGGGTATGTACACAAAAAGAGTTGCCACCATGAGAGATGGAAAGGCAATATACCCATAGGTCAGTACCTTAGAATTAGAAAAAATTGTTCTAGGTATGTAGACTTTGAGACCCAAGTAAATGTCCTCCAACAGAGATTCTATGAAAGAGGTTATAGTGAGCAAGAACTAGAAGGAGCTATGACTAGAGCAAAAACAACTGAACGAAGTTCTCTCTTACAGTACAAAGAGAAAAGTACATCAGTCATCAGAGATAATAAAAATGAGTATGATGTAGCACTAATAACAAATTATAATGATGATCATCAAACATTACGTAAAATAATCACGAGACACTGGCATATAGTTAAAAAAGATCCCTTAATAGGAGACCTTTTAGCATACAAACCGAAAATTATTTTTAGAAAAGCCAGAAATTTAAAACAAATTCTTGCTCCCAGGGTTTTAAAAAAAGACAACATCACTATGGTAGATCAAGATCTCAGAGGGAATAATCTAAAAGGTTTCTTTCCCTGTCTTTCATGTAGGGCTTGTAGGTATAGTAGCAAAATCAGTTCCATCCATATAACAGGGACAAGTGTAGACTTTAAAATTAAAGACATCATAAGATGTTCACATAAGGGTATCATATATCTTTTAAAATACTCATGTGATTTATTTTATATTGGAGAGACCACAAGACTTTTACGTGACAGGATCAGAGAACATCTCTGCAATATTGAAAAAGGGAATTTAGACACTCACCTATACAAGCACTTTAGAGAGATCCATAAAAATAATTTACAGCATCTAAAATTTTGGGGAATATGTAAGGTCAGAGGAGACTGGAGAGGGGGGTGATTTCGAGGGTAAGCTACTTAAAAAAGAAGCTGAACTAATTTATAAATTTGATACCCTTTTCCCCCGAGGCCTTAATTCAGAGATAGACCTATCCCCTTTTTTAGGAGTTAAGATATAATGAACTTATAATTAACTTATAAATAGAAAACATAAGAAAACATTTTAAATCTAATATTATGAACTGATATGATAGTAGCAACTTTAGAATAATTTTAAGAATTTTAAGAATGTATCAAAGATTAACTAATTTTTTGAATTTTTTAGAAGTTTTTAGAAGGTCTCATAGTTTGATTTGTTTATTATATTTTAGATGGAATTATCAAGTCCTCCATTTTAACTATTGGTTGTGTTGAAACAAATCCAAATTATTTCCTACTCTCTAGAATAATCTGATATATAAGCTTATGGCTATAAGTTGAGGTATAATGAATTTTAAAACCAATTTATCATATAAGTTTTATTTAATGCAATAGTTGATTACATTTATTAAATTGTCTGTTTTACTTGATATAGAACATATCATTTTAAACTGTAATTTTTAATATGAAATACCACCTCTGGTTTTACCACCTTAACTTAATATTTTAATATATTATTAATAAATTTTTATGTTGAGCGTAAAAAAATATGTAACAAAAATATTTATATACTATTATGTGATTCAGCTTTCTTTTGAACGAATGAATGACCCCATGGAATTGAACACAATAAACTACCTTAAGCAAAATCAAGTCTGATCAACTTCCACCTTTAATTGGAAAGAGCCACAACCAATGAACACACTTCAATGAATATTTAAATCCTGTCCCGGGAACAAACCAGTATCTTGAAAAAGCCCTATCTAACGGATTGACTTTGTGTTGTTTCCTGCTAAGGACTTTATTCTATTTTTAAATCTAGGTACCTAGTTTTAACATTCTAGCCTGCGCGTGTTCCACGCTAAGTGCGGGTCTGCGGACATCATTTCTCCCCTTTGAATCTTGAATTTCTGGTGCACAAGGAGTTCGGAGTAAACAAGCAGTCTCCAATTACGCTGACCGGGTTCAGCCGATACAAGCAAGAGTGCAAAAACATTGGAAGATATCGCTTACCTGTGTAATTCTCCAACAGTGCGAGCCTAAAAGATTGTTACCAAAGTCTTTTTGGATAAGAAAGTGTGAGTACAAATAACACCTGACATTAAGGTGTTTAATATGATCGTTTAACCACTTCCTAGGGGGTCATATTAACAACAGAATTACAACTTTTTCATGCTGAAACTATCTGATGAACTGTAACACTTTTTGATCAGCCAACATAAGGAACATTGTTACAAAAACTGTGACAGTTTAAACTTTAAGATTGATATTAACATTGTAACCAACATTTGCTGCATCATAACAAAACGCTCACCTAAATATATATTTTTTAAGCAATTTTTTCAAGCAATTTTTCACGTGTTTTTAAGGTGGTAAACCAGTTTCTCCATTTTTATCTATTAAGGGAGACGTCCCTTCTATTAGACTCTATATCTTTATTGTTATAATAAATTGTATTTTAAGATTGTGAAGTAAAGTTATTAACTTGAACATTGTTGTATTCATCCATTATTTGACTAAGTGTGGTGGGAACTTAGCTTTTAGCGCCCTCCTATTCCTTCTATCTTGTTCTAATTGTGACAGTCCTGGGGTGACTGTTTTAGAGTGGCTTAGTTCTCCTTCAGTCATTAGCGCTATACTTCTGTATTCACCTTGTACACACAGTACCTAGCACATAAAATATCTAGCACATGCAGTACCAAGTACATACCTAACACAAACAGTACCTCTCATTCAGTACCTAACATACACTATACCTAGAACTGCAGCTGAGTATAGTTAAATACATTACTTTGCTTTAATGCTAATATCAAAAGTATAAGTGATCTAACGATAAAAATCAAATGCGGTGTAAACAGACATTATGAGATAATCAGACTAGTAGACCTCCCACACTACCACCCATAGGAATAGCTATCTAAAATATGGACTAATCTTTGACCCATATGAGTAGCTGAAATTTACATCCAAGATCCATAACATCAAATATCTAAAATATGCAAGCAATGGCTAATGGGGTGATATTAACGCTATATACTATTAATTGTTGGGTATGCTGCTTCCCAAAATATCTCCAAGCAATGCTAATTCAAGATTTCCTAGAGCACCCTGTAAAAAGTTCTACATAAATAGAGGATATGCGTATACCAGGTCTATGCATACCGGTTTGAAACATATTAATAAGAGAAGACCATCTGTCCTAACATGTACCTTATTCTCCATTAGAAAAAATAACAGCTGTATACAACTGTATACGCCAAACAAATAATTACTAACATGTTTCAGCGAGTCTGAACAATATGGTGGGGAGGGTATCATAGAAATGGTTAGCGAACTGGGAAAGTCATCTCCATATTTATTCAAAGGGAGTGGGGAAACGTGTTATCAGCGGTTCAGTTTGCACATAGCTTATCCAGCAGGTTGTAAAAGCAAGTTCCGCTGTATAGAGAACAGTTAGCCAAGAACAAGAGGGATAACAGAAGAGTTAGAGCTCCCAAGATGAAAAGTAAGCCGTTTTTGGGTCATAGAACTTTCTTTCCAGTCAGAGATACTTATTCTGTACATCGCCACCATCTTAAGACCGGTGTTCTAAAATAAGTTGGGACTGTTATATTTCCTCTCACCCCTTACAGCAGGTGGGCAGTATGGGCTGGGAATCACTCCGATGACTGCCACATCATCACCCTTCACATGAGCAGTCTGTTCTGTTCCACTAAATAAATAGGGAGGGTGTATAGCTGTGTGGGCCATGGGTGCCCCTTCTGTTTGGGCAGCTGATACTGCTTATGTAAATGTATCTCCGCTGTATTAGCGGTGTCCATGGTCACAACGTACCCAGCCACGATCTTGGTGTCAGGATTTGCATCGCAGTAGTCTGTAAAGTTGGTGTTCCGACACCATCTTGGGAGCCATGCGGTGTAGCTAGCTTCTCACATAATCATATAATTAGTAAACTCTCTCCTAGCTCCACATCTGAGGTTTGCTACTGGAAGTGACGGTTCTAGCCAGGCAACTCTCCTATGCGGCTGTCTCCTCAGATCTGCTGGCGTCTCGTTTAAGTTCTCCTTTTAGCTCCGGTAAACTGTTCAGGTGCGATGGGGCTCCTTTTGTTCCGCTCACCTGTGGGAGACTGCTTCTGATCTCACAATCGAGATTGCTTGCCAATAGATTTCTGCATGCTACAGGGGGCTTAATTCCACTCCAGTAACTGGAGCAGGCCGCAGGTCACGGCTCAGGAGTAATGGCGTGGCCGGTATTTTCCTCTTCAACTCACTTTCTGCCCCCTGAGACTTCTTTTTGCTGGTTCTCCTTGTTTTCAGAGTCACCCCTGACAGAGTAGTCAATTTTTATTCAGCAGATTGCTATATTTCATCAGGTTTTTGTAGAATATTAGCGTGAGCTCAGGTCATGGACGTCTGCTCTCTTTACAGGCTAACTCCGCCCCCTGCTCCTGATTTTGATCAAGTTGGGCCACCATAGTCTAATACGGCTCACACGGCCATACTTTGTGCTTTTGAAGAAAAATGTAGAGGAAATTTGGAAAGGCGAAGTACCTGAGCGGTTCCAGTTTGGAGGGTCCTGACAGACATAGGAGACTAACATCCGGTGTAAGTAAAAATGTGCACCTTTTGCCTTTGAACTTAACTAGTTTCTTCTTGTTGTTTTACGTCTGCAGCATAACAACTAACATTCACATCGCCACCCAGCCCTTGCTGCATTACTAACTCCATAACGCTTGATGGACTGGCTTGCTTGAGTTTGGTCTTATTTTGAAATAAGTTTCAATCATTTTCAGACCTTTGATCTATTCCAGACCTTGTATTGTATGTTTTTATTTGAGTTGATTGTAGACATAATTATTTTTGGAATATTTGATTTTTTGTCTGTATGTGATTTTTATCTGTATGTATATATTGCAATATTGCGGACCACATTTGCTAACATTTATTATTATTATTATTATTTTAATAATGTTTATTGAGGTCAATTTTGCAGAGCAATGTACAAGAGTATTTAAAAAATTGTTCTGGAAACAAGAGTATGGCGGAAGACAGCCTTCCGGTTCAGATAAAGCACATGCAATGGTCCAGATTCAATGCAAAGTATAGTCAACCTATGCGGTTGTAATCCTCAAAATGAAGGATTTTTCAACATTTTACATATATTTTTTTATTATTATTTTTTTTTTAATATTTTTTTATTAATACAAGTTAAAAAAACAAAAAATAACACTGCATTATCATGAGAATAGCAATTCTCAAACAGGTATACATAGTGCATTATAACGACATTTTAATTTTTCAACATTTCCGTCTTTTTTTCTTTTCTTTCAGATCTAATTCTACTGTTTTAATGGCTAATTATGTCTTTAAAAGAATACTGTTCTATCTTTCTTTCCCCTGTTTTTCTTGTGTAAGAATCTATGTGATTATGGGAATAAAGCAATGAGAGGGAGGGGGGAAAAAGAAAAAAAAAAGATAAAAAAAAAAAAGAAAAATATAATAAATTCATTTAACCTCTCTATTCTATTCCTCTCCCCCTCCTTCCACTCATCATACTATAGAATTCCATTCACCTCTAATTTGTGCTTCCAGAAAGTATTCTGTATTCCTAAAGGGTTTTAAAATTTCCTTTTGAGATTCTATTGGTTGATTTTACATAGAGAGACCATTTTTCAAAAAATATTCCAATTCTATTATTTACGTCTGCCATGGTATCCGTTCTTTCTATATTGATCTGTTGCATTATAGTTTTCTTTAAATGTCTGACCGTAGGTTTCTTTCTTTTTTCTATCCAAAATTTGAATATTAGCTTTCTTGACAGTAATATAATCATTGTTATTAATTTAGTTTCGTCTTTTTTTTATATCTGTAGGTAGCTTAAAGATCAAAATGTTCTCTACTTCCAATGTTATTTTTTTTTTGACGATTTGTGATATAAGTGTTGCCACTTGATACCAAAATTGTCTAATCTTTGGACAAAGCCAGATATAATGTATTATATCCGGTATATTTTTATTGCATTTTATACATATTGGTTTAGTTCTACTATCCCATTTTGCTCTCCTTGTGGGTGTAATATAGTCATGATGCAATAATCTTACATTAGATTCTCTTATCCCCATGTCCAGTGTTGATTTTTTCACTATCCTTATGCAATTTAATATTTTTTCTTCGCCTATTTCTATATTAATGGTCCTGCCCCATTTCCCTGTTATGTTCTTTATACACAATTTTGATTCTTTCTTTATTAGTTGGTTATATAGAGTTGATAATTTGTATTTTGATTTTTTACTTCTTTCAATAATGCTCTCCATTATCTTTTCTGTTGTGTTTCTCCCTAACTTCTCTTCTTCTGTTTTAATAAAATGTTTGATTTGTAAATAAGGTAAGGTCTGTCCCTTAAAGGTGTCTATTGTGTTTGATAGCTCCGTTAGTGTTTTGATTTTTCCTTCCACTTTGTTCATTACATCTTTCACTTGTCTAATTATTGGGCTGCCATCTTTTCTTTTAAAAGGGAAATAATTTCCTGGTTCAAATCTAGGATTACCCTGTATTGGCATGTACTTTATGATCTCACTTCTTGTTTCTAATTGTTTGTTAATTTTTTTCCATGCCCATAACGTGTCTTTTATCATAACATTATTCTTTTGTTCCTTCGTTAATTCCCTTGCCGAGGCAAATAGTAAAAAGGATAGCTTCACTGGATTAGCGAGTTTCTGTTCTAATTCTGTCCATACTGTCTGGCCCTTACCCGTAATCCATTCTATTGCATATTTTAATAAAATTGCCCAATTATAATACTGTATATTAGGAACTCCTGCACCTCCTTGTTCTTGCGAGGCCTGCAATTTTTTTAAACTTATCCTTGGTTTTTTATCTTTCCAAGTGAAGTTTTTAATTATTTTATTTATGTTTAATAAATCCACCTTTTTTATTAAAAATGGTAAAATTTGCATTGGGTATAATATCCTTGGTAATATGATCATTTTAATTAACTGTATTCTACCTGTCAAATTCAAGTATAGTTTACTCCATATTCCTAGATCTCTTTTTATTTGTGTAATTAGCGGGTGGTAATTTATCTTACATTTTACATATATTTAACCACTGTCAGAGAAGTAAATATTATTATGGAGTTGTAGTTCAGAGACTAAGTCAGTGTGCTTAACAATAAGCACTTACATGTTCAGGGGTAAGTAGAGGTCTATTTGACGTTCTTCCAATAGGGAAATTCAATGGGGAGACTGGGCAGAAGGGGGGGAGGCTGAGGAGAGGGGAAAAGAGGAAGAAATAATAATAATAATAATAATAATAATAATAATAATAAAAATAATTATAAGGGGGGGAGGGGGAAAACATCCTTAAATGACCTGCCAGTCTTAGGGAGGGGGGGGGGAGTAATGCTCATTTATTTTATTGTATTAATCTTGTGTCTAATTAAACTTATTTTTACCACCTATCAGCCGGATACTGCATATATTTAGCTGCTATTTGATTATCAGTACGTTTTTTGACACTGAAATCTCCCCTTGCAATACTATATTTACTAAGGAAATAGGAATTCCTCTGTTATATATCTGCTTTATATGTGAATATATTCAGCGCTGTGGCATAATCTTTTTATCTAGGGGGACTTAAAGATTGACAAGGCCCTTGCTCTCTCCAGAGCACTTTCATAACCCAATGGCATCAGCATTCATTAAATTAAAATTAAAAACATTCAGCGTTCATTAAAAATCTTAGATACTTAAAGTGACAATCTACTCTAGATTTTTTATTGTTTAAAAAGATAGATAATCACTGTATTACTCATTCCCCAGTTTGGCATAACCAAACAGTCATATTAATATACTTTTCACCTCTGTGATTACCTTGTATCTTAGCTTCTGCAGACTGCCCCCTTTTTTCAGTTCTTGTAACAGACTTGCATTTTAGCCAATCAGTGCTGACTCCTAAGTAACTCCACAGAAATGAGCACAATGTTATATATGGCACATATGAACTAGTGCTGCTTAGCTGTAAAAAAAACTGTCAAAATGTACTGAGGTAAGAGGAGACCTTCAAGGGCTTAGAAATTAGCATATAAGCCTACCTAGGTTTAGCTTTCAACAAAGAATACCAAAAGAACAACGCTAATTTGATGATTAAAGTAAAATGGAATGTTGTTTAAAATTGCATGCCTGGGGGGAACTTCTGGGCCACAGCCATGACTAGTCGCACTTTTGCAAGCTGTTCCAGCTTTCCAGTATTATCTGCATGATATCGCTTTTTTGACAAAGCATCTATGAGAAAGATTAACAGAATTGAAATCTACTAAAGGAATCCTATCTCATGAGCCCAAATTCACTGAGATCGCTGTGGCTTCTGGCCCCTGTCGTTAGTTGACACTGTGTGTGTACATAAACCACTGGATACTTTTAAATTCCTTAGGAACATTTGGGAATGGATGACCATATCCTTTTGGAGATTCTGAAGCTGCTGGCTTACCATCATACTGCACTTGAAGAGACCTTGTGGGCTGCTTTTGGCTCCTCCGGACAAGATGATGGCTTTGGTTTACCACCCATACGCACCTGTAATGTGGCTAATACGGGATCTTATTAACCATCACACCCTCTTATAGATGCAGAGGGAAGCTTAGATAAAGGTGTAACAGCGGTATCTCTAGAGTTTCTGGCTAGCGAACTCCACATAACTCCACATCTTCCCAAAAGAGCCATGTGTGATTGTACCTACCTCAACTATAGCTGAATTCAAAGTGGATGCCACGCTGCTCATAACCTCAGGGAGCAAGGCCCCACAGCACTTGCCTCAAAATTCACTTACCATCTCCCCACCTTACTTTAAATCTGCTAGAAGGAAACAATCCAGCTTGGTAGTCAATGACCAGCGGAAAGGTTACAACACCCTCGCAACACCCCTTCTCATAAAAGCCCCAGCTGTTACGTCTACCGAGACCCAAGATCTTCATGCCCAGCCTTCTAGTTCCAGAAAGTCTGTGATGAGACCAGCCCTACTTTTACTACTAAAGGACAACATCCACAATATTGCAGGCAACATCCTATGGGACTTTACTATTACAAAGACGCATTTTCTTCTTGACCTACAAGAATACAGGAGAGCATCCAACAGAATCCAACAGAATCGGAGAGGGGGGTAAGCTTGAACAGCGAACCAAATAAAGAACACCCCTCAAGTGACACTCTCCTATCTTTAAATTTACATAGACTCTGATTTTACTTACTTATGAAAGTCATGACAAACCATATTCAGGAGACTTTATGGACTATTGCTAAGCTTCTACATATACCATAGTTGTTGATGAAAGTTAGTATAAGACATAGTTTTTTTTGTTAAAGTTTGCCTACTTTAATAATACCCTGATAAAACCTGCTTATGAAAGAGAAACCATAATTGACTAGCGCTGAGTTTATATATATTCGAAATATATTAAAAAAGTTATAACACTTTATTGAACAAATATGCAGACAGACAGGACAAAAGACTCTAATAGGGGATATCAGGGATGGGTAACATCACAACCACCTCTTAATTCATGAACCCCAAATTAGATGTCTGACAAAGGTGACCTCCTGCCTGCGTACTGCTTTGATTCAACAAAGTCAGCCAATTGCTGTCTCAATCCCACACATATTGCACTCATAATTCACACTTCAATTCTTGTTAATTTAGTAGCTCAACAGTGAAATAGCATAATAAAATCAGAAATGCTAATTCACAGTTCCTCCCACGAAGGCTATTCAATATCAATAAGTGTCTCAATTCTTGTCAGTTTAGTAGCTCAGCAGTGGAATAGCATAATGTTATTCCCAGCTCCTCACACAGAGGTTAATAGTATCAATAAGTGCCTCACATACAGAGACAATCTACCAAGGAGAGACTATCTAACTGGAAGTGTCGATTGAACTATGCAGTGTTACTATATATCCTAAGCGGTTTATTCTAACCGCAATTAGCCATTTGAGTACCACACCAAACAGTTCCCCCTAGCCACGCCCACCAACGCGTATCGGTCACTAGTACGTGACTTTGTCAGGGCATAGGGCCGGCCCAGCGTAGACTTCCAATGTTTATACCCGTCCATTGCCCTAGCAACGGCATATAGATTTCGGAAGTGTTTGCCGCATAGCGGATTCAATACGAGTGTATATCATAATGTTTCACAGATGGAATAATGTCTTATGCCACAAATAGGTAGAGTGATTTGGCATGTATAATTGGGTGTTCATAAATAATCCAGATGTGTTAAATACATATGTTCAGATATTCGTATTAAAATAATGGAATAGTCGTAATATCTTACGGAATGGTAAAGTAACCCAGAGGGGACAGTAATCCTCTTATGAAAAATGTAAATATGCATATATTAGCTATATATTCAGATATTACCCTACATGGAACTTAACACTCTATGGCCTCTAGTTATCAAACCGTCAACCGCAAATACGCTGGAATTCCCCAGCGTATTTGTGGCGAGGCTGATTCGCCATAGTTATCAAAGGCTAGAGACAGGCAAAAGTAGAATATAGTGACGTAAGCTACGATCCGCCGGTCTCAGTCCGACACAGATCGATTCTTACATCACTCCAGATGTGCCGAACGCAAGTTCGGCACAATCTGACTACTTTTGCTAGTTATCAAATAACTAGCAGGTACGCTCGGCACTATTCCAGGCCAGCGTACCTGGTTTTCAATCCGCCGCCCTGGAGGCAGTGGATCCCATAGGAATCAATGGGAGTTTGACAGCAGCAAAAGCTCATGTTTGCTGCTGCCCGATATCCCATTGATTTCTATGGGAGATGTCTGCACCTAACACCCTAACATGTACCCCGAGTCTAAACACCCCTAATCTGCCCCCCCTACACCGCCGCCACCTATATAATAGTTATTAACCTCTAAACCGCCGCTCCCGGACCCAGCCGCCACCTACATTATACCTATTAACCCCTAATCTGCCACCCCCTATACCGCTGCCACCTATATTAAAGTTATTAACCCCTATCCTGCGGATCCCGGACCCCACCGCAACTAAATTAAATGTTTAACCCCTAAACCACCGCTCCCGGACCCCGCCGCAACTAAATTAAATGTTTAACCCCCAAACCGCCGCTCCCGGACCCCGCCGCCACCTATATTAAACTTATTAACCCCTAAACCTAAGTCTAACACCCCCCTAACTTAAATATTATTTAACATGGAGGACCTCTTCTGCCCCGCATGGATGAAGAATTCGGCCCGGCTGGGTGAACACGGCTCAAGGTAGGGTGATCTTCAGGGGGTTAGTGTTAGTTTTTTTTAAGGAGGGTTTGGGTGGGTTTTAGAGTAGGGGTGTGTGGGTTGTAATGTTGGGGGGGTTGTATTTTTTTTTACAGGTAAAAGAGCTGATTACTTTGGGGCAATGCCCCGCAAAAAGCCCTTTTAAGGGCTGGTAAAAGAGCTGATTACTTTGAAATTTAGTATAGGGTAGGGCATTTTATTATTTTGGGGGGCTTTTTTATTTTATTAGGGGGCTTAGATTAGGTTAATTAGTTTAAAGTTCTTGTAATTTTTTTTATTTTCTGTAATTTAGTGGGGGGTTTTGTACTATAGTTTAGTTTATTTAATTGTATTTAATTTTAGGTAATTGTAGTTCATTTTTTAAATTAATTTAATGATAGTGTAGTGTTAGGTGTATTTGTAACTTAGGTTAGGTTTTATTTTACAGGTAATTTTGTAGTTATTTTAACTAGGTAGCTATTAAATAGTTAATAACTATTTAATAGCTATTGTACCTAGTTAAAATAAATACAAACTTACCTGTAAAATAAAAATAAATCCTAAAATAGCTACAATGTAACTATTAGTTATATTGTAGCTATTTTAGGTTTTATTTTACAGGTAAGTATTTAATTTTAAATAGGAATAATTTAGTTAATAATTGTAATATGTATTTAGATTTATTTAAATAATATTTAAGTTAGGGGGGTGTTAGTGTTAGTGTTACACTTAGGTTTAGGGGTTAATAAGTTTAATATAGGTGGTGGCGGGGTCCGGGAGCAGCGGTTTAGGGGTTAAACATTTAATTTAGTTGCGGCGGGATCCGGGAGTGGGGGTTTAGGGGTTAAACAATTTATTTAGTTGCGGCGGGATAGGGGTTAATAACTTTAATATAGGTGGTGGCGGATTAGGGGTTAATAGGTATAATGTAGGTGGCGGCGGGTTCCGGGAGCGGCGGTTTAGGGGTTAATATATTTATAATAATTGCGGCGGGGTCCAGGAGCGGCGGTTTAGGCGGTAATAACTTTATTTAGGTGCGGGGGGCTCCGGGAGTGGCGGTTTAGGGATTAATACATATAATGTAGGTGGCGGCGGGGTCCAGGAGCGGCGGTTGAGGGTGTAATAACTTTATCTAGGTGCGGGGGGCTCCGGGAGCGGCGGTTTAGGGGGGTAAAACAGTATAGTTTAGTGTGGGTGCTTAGTGACAGGCTAGCAAGAAAGCTGCGAAGAAGCCGATGAGCAGCGAGATCGATGACTGTCAGTTAACAACAGTCCGCTGCTCATCGCACCGTACTTGGTGTGCGGCTTCTTGACAGCTTTCTTGATAACTTTGGCGAACGTATTCAGGTCCGCGGCGGCGATGGTAGGCAAGCTTAGGCAAGCGTATTGGGCCAGCGAATGCAGGTAAGTAGACGGCTTGATACATAGAGGCCTTTGTGTCATTGATATTGTGCAATCAATATGTGTAGATACTGGGACCTATTATCATCTCAATGATGAAATTAATAGCTATTCTTATTTGATAACATTTGCAAGATATAACAACAGTGTGTCCAAAAGATCCACATATGTTTAAATCACAAAAAACATATGTATCTAGTTCAAATGTTACTTCATATTTCAATAGTATAGCCCATAGCATCATATGCATAAGTCTAGAAATATATCTAGTTGCAATGTGTACACTGGTTCTGCCAAGACCATGTAATAAAAAGAGGATCAGTGTAATATCTATCATGTAGCTATGTCCCTTACATGGATTATTTTAGATAGATTTATAAGAAACTCTTATAAGAGATGGCTTCATTTAAGCCTTTGGGTGCAGCTGATTGTAATTCATGAATCCATCTATACTCTTTTTGTAGAAGCATTTTTGTGATATTACCCCTTCTCCCTTTTAGTTTCAGTTGCTCTATGGCAAAAGATGAAATATCATATTTGTGTCCTTGATGTACTGTATTCATATGTTGGGGAACAGGTACATTACGATTCCATTTAATGTCACCTATATGTTCCAATACTCTAGTGCGTAATTCTCTAGAGGTTCCACCTACATAGATAAGGGGACACTTGCACATTGCAACATAAATCACTCTTCGTGACCTGCAGTTCAGAAAGTTAAAAATTTCATATTTTTTAGATGTTTTCGGATTTATGAAGACTTTTGTAGAGGCCATATTTTTACATGCCTGACAAGGTCCAGATTTGAAGAAACCTTTTGTTTCTTTCAACCAAGTCCTTGGTTGTACTTGTGAAAAGTCACTATTAGTCAGAATATCTTTCAGATTTTTAGATCTTCTATGCGTTATTATTAGTTTGTCAGTGACAACTTCCTTAAGTTCCTCATCTTCCTGCAGCAAATGCCAATGCCTTTGAAAGATATAACGAATGATGGTATTCTTATCATCAAAGGTTCCTATTATTCTAATAGTTTGTTGTTGATCAGGCTTTGTTGTATTAATTGGTTTATCCAACAATAATGTGAATCTCTCTACGGCCTTAGCTCTTTGATACGCTTTCTTCAAACATCTACCCGGATAGCCTCTTTCTTTAAATCTTCGCCTCAAATTTGAAATCAGCTTCTGTGCTGCAATTATGTCTGGCCCGTAAGTATTGTCCAAATGGAATACCTATTCTTTGGCTTTTTGGGTGGAATTACAATCAGCTGCACCCAAAGGCTTAAATGAAGCCATCTCTTATAAGAGTTCCCTATAAATCTATCTAAAATAATCCATGTAAGGGACATAGCTACATGATAGATATTACCTGATCCTCTTTTTATTACATGGTCTTGGCAGAACCAGTGTACACATTCCAACTAGATATATTTCTAGACTTATGCATATGATGCTATGGGCTATACTATTGATATATGAAGTAACATTTGAACTAGATACATATGTTTATTGTGATTTAAACATATGTGGATTTTTTGGACACACTGTTGTTATACCTTGCAAATGTTATCAAATAAGAATAGCTATTAATTTCATCATGGAGATGATAATAGGTCCCAGTATATACACATATTGATTGCGCAATATCAATGACACAATGAGTGTTAAGTTCCATGTAGGGTAATATCTGAATATATAGCTAATATATGCATATTTACATGTTTCATAAGAGGATTACTGTCCCCTCTGGGTTACTTTACCTTTCCGTAAGATATTATGACTATTCCATTCTTTTAATACGAATATTTGAACATGTGTATTTAACACATCTGGATTATTTAGGAACACCCCATTATACATGCCAAAGCATGTGCTGTTGCTATGGCAACAGAGGGGTATAAGCATTGGAAGTCCACGCTGGGCCGGCCCTTTGCCCTGACGAAGTCACGTACTAGTGACGGAAACGCGTCGGTGGGCGTGGCTAGGGGGAATTGTTTGTTGTGGTACTCAAATGGCTAATTGTGGTTAGAACAAACCGCTTAGGATACATAGTAACACGGCATAATTCAATCGACACTTCCAGTTAGATAGTCTCTCCTTGGTACGCTAAATGTCTCTGTATGTGAGGCACTTATTGATACTATTAACCTCCGTGTGAGGAACTGGGAATAACATTATGCTATTCCACTGCTGAGCTACTAAACTGACAAGAATTGAGACACTTATCGATATTGAATAGCCTCCGTGGGAGGAACTGTGAATTAGCATTTCTGATTTTATTATGCTATTTCACTGTTAAGCTACTAAATTAACAAGAATTGGAGTGTGAATTATGAGTGCAATATGTGTGTATGATATTTAATATAGGGATTGAGACAACAATCAGCTGACTTTGTTGAATCAAAGCAGTACGCATGCAGGAGGTCGCCTTTGAGCGCATAGAATGACTGTATTTTGATGTGATTTTAATGCAAGCGTGCTGTTTCTCAATAACGCTGTTTCTCATTAACCCTATACACTAAGACCGAGACTATCCCTCCCCACTGCCCACATGGCCTATTTGTTTTAAATATATTTGTCAGACATCTAATTTGGGGTTCATGAAATAAGAGGTGGTTGTGATGTCACCCATCCCTGATATCCCCTATTAGAGTCTTTTGTCCTGTCTGTCTGCATATTTGTTCAATAAAGTGGTATAACTTTTTAATATATTTTTATATATAGTTTTTTCCCCTAATCCTTAACTTGAGTTTATATATATATACCATAGTTCTTGGTGAAAGTTAATGAGCTACTATTATTGGCTACATAAGTATTGCACAAAGTCAAAATCGTCCGACTCCAGATAGGGGGCGCTAAACGGTCAAGTGCGGTATGAGACTATAACAATATACCCAAGTGGGAATATGACAATAATATATCTATATCGACATACCAGTGTATGTGTACCAACTTATGGTTTATAACTACCAATATTATTCCTGTGCAAACATAGAGAAAATAATGAATGCAAATACAGAGATAAATAGTGAACAAGATAGTCTCTTGGTATAGTTAGCAGATGTGTCTCAAAGTCCACCTGATAAGACTCAGATGAAACCAATATTTGATAGAAGGCTGCTCTCTCCTCACAAAAAGATGTCAGGAATATCTAGATGGATATAAAGAACAAGAGAGGCGCATGTGTGTACCAATAACACTAATGACAAGAACCAGATATAACCCTAATCAGGGTACTCACATTTGTGAGGAGCACTCAGACAGTGCTATTGGATACAGGCTGGATATTTTGCAGCAACCCAGCTCACTGTTCAGTCTTGGATAACCAGAAGAAGGGGTCACAAGAAGTCTAGATAAAACAGAAGGGGCGACTGTGTGTGCCAGTAGTATAATATATTAGTATAAAGATAAAAACCCCTATACAGAGTACTCACATTTGAGAGGAGCACTCAGACAATGCTATTCGGAACAGGCTGGGTAGTTGGCAGCAACCCAGCTTACTGGTCACATCAATAGGCCAAAGCTCTGGAACTCAGGAACAGCAAAACCCTGATAATGAACTGCAACAATCCAGAGAAAGCAGTCTCTGCAGCTGTAAGCTCCCAGTGGGAGTGATTAGTATAAGGGGCTATATTAAAGGTTCCAAAAAATGTATCATAATGATAAAAACAGGTTTATTAAAAAGGAAATAATAAAATACAATGGAACCCTAAGGTGGCATATGCTAGCAGCCCACATTAGCTTAATGCAACGTGTTTCTCAGTGTATCAAAACACTGTTTCATCAGGCATGATGTCTTTATATCAGTGTAAAACTGAATACATTACGGAGATGCAGGTGGATAGTGACCAGGAGGGTCAAGAAGTGTCCTTTGTATGGTCCGTTGTTGAACAGTCTGGTTCAGATGAAGATTGGCGGGTTACTCTTACTGTAATGGGAGCCAAAGTTGCCTTTAAGATTAACACAGGAGCAGACATCACTGTTATGTCCCTTGCAGCATTCATAAAACTGAATCGACAGCCTCAGCTGGCGAAAGGTACAACAAAAGTTCATAGTCCTGGTGGCCGCATCGATTGTGCGGGGAAATTTCTTGCCAGCTGCGAGTACAAGCAGAGGAAATTCACCATGTGGGTACATGTGATTAGAGGTCAGTGTGTTAACAACCTATTGAGCAGAAAAGCAGCCTATGGTTTGGGCCTGGTTGCCAGAGTGAATGAGATTTCAGAAGACATGTTTGGTGAATTGGGTCTACTGAATTGCAACCCAGTCCGAATATCACTTAAAGGTGACGCAGTCCCATACAGCATTACCACTCCTCGTAGAATTCCGTTCCCGCTCATGCCTCAAGTGGAGAAGGAATTTCTGCGTATGAAGAATATGGGAGTTATTGAAGAGGTTGTTGAAGCAACTGACTGGTGTGCTCCCATTGTGCCTGTTGCAAAGAAAAACGTAAAGGTACGCATCTGCGTAGACTTGAAAAGGCAGAATAAGGCGGTGAAGAGAGAGAAATATGTGCTGCCGACACTTGAAGACATAGCTCCGAAATTGGCTGGGGCGAAGTTCTTCTCTACACTGGATGCTTCCAGCGGACCCTGGCAGATAGCTCTAGATCCAAAGTGCTGCAAACTGACTACCTTCATTACACCGGTAGGTCGGTTTTGCTTCTGCAGACTCCCCTTTGGGATATCCTCTGCTCCTGTTTCTACATTGGAAGAACATGATCAGCGATTGAGCTGTGTGCTGCAAACCATTAGAGAGTCCGGGCTGAAATTAAATAAGGAAAAATGCCATTTTAGGAAGGCTGAGTTATGTTACTTTGGTCATATAATAAATGGTGATGGCATCAAGCTGGACCCTGACAAAATCCTTGCTATTGAACAGATGAAAAGTCCTTCTGATGTACATGAGCTGAGACAAATATTGGGCCTTGTGAATTATGTGGGCAGGTTCCTTCCAGATTTATGCACAATACTACACCCTATCACAGAGTTGTTAAAGAAAGATGTTGCCTGGGTCTGGGGACCTTCACAGGAAGAATCTTTTGTGCAGGCCAAGTCCCTGCTGGGTTCTGCCCCAGTGTAGGGGTTCTACGACCCTTCTAAAAAGACTGTGGTTAGTGCAGTTATGGGTTAGGGGCCGCCCTCCTGCAGTTGAATGAGAACAACAGCCCATCGCCTACTGTTCCTGTACACTGATGGCTGCTGAGTTGAAATATGCCCAAATTGAGAAAGAGTGCCTGGCTGCAGTTTGGGCCTGTGAGCGCTTACATCGTTACCTAGTGGGTTTAGAGAAATTTAGTCTGGAGACTGACCATAAACCACTAGTCCCTCTAATCAACTCCTGTGATATTGACAAAACACCCCTAAGATGCCAGAGACTTCCGATGAGGCTGCTTAGGTTCAACATTCAGGCAGTGCATATCCCGGGGAAACAACTGGTAGTGGCAGATACACTTTCCAGGCTCCCTCTGCCTGCTGCTGAAGAATCTTCAACGGAATCAGATGTGAAAGTGTATGTAGATTCAGTTCTGGCATCCAAATCCATTTCATCAGGGAAGCTAGAGCAAACAAGAAAGGAGACATATTTAGATACTGACCTTCAAGAAGTTATTAAGTACATTAAAGAAGGTTGGCCCGAGAGCCGGCAGCCTGGATGTCTTTAAGTTCTCACCAGTCAGAAAGGTCGTAGCTCACAGAGCTGGATGGGTTGGTGCTGTTCCAGGACCGCATTGTTATTCCTTTTAGCATGCGGCAAGAGATTTAACATCAGGATTCATGATGGCCACTTGGGCATTACAAAGTGCAGAGAAAGGGCAGCTACGGCAGTATGGTGGCCTGGGATCAGTTCCGACATCGCAAGCCATGTGTCAAAATGTGCCTTTTGCCGGGAACGCCGGCCTACTCAGAGAAGGGAGCCCTTGATTTCTACTCCGCTGCCTGCAGGCCCGTGGCAGAAAATAGCTGCTGATTTGTGCGAACTGCACAGGAAAAAGTATCTAGTCGTGATTGACTAGGTATTTGGAGATTGCACTCTTGATTGAGATCACAAGTCAAGCCGTTATCATTTGTCTCAAGAGCTTGTTCACCCGGTGGGGCATACCGATGGAGTTAGTGAGTGATAACGGAATGCAGTTTGCTTCCACAGAGTTCAGTTCTTTCAGCAGTGAATATGATTTTGTTCATTCTACATTGAGTCCAAATTACCGTCAGGCCAATGGAATGGCTGAAAGGGCAATTCAAACAACAAAGTTAATTTTGAAGCAATCTGAGCCGTACCTAGCCCTCTTGGCCTATAAGGTAACTCCCATTCAAGCCCCGGGTTTTAGCCTGGCACAGCTGAGGCTAGGACGTCAGATTTACACCACTTTACTCTCTGTGGGTGTCTTCCAGCCAACTAGCTCTGTTCTTTGGGACAAGGTCCTTAGGAGGGATGAAGAGGCTAAAAGGGGCTATTGATTCTTCTACGACAGGAAGACACCTGCTACGGTAATTGGACGCTCTCCAGTCCAAGGTCTTATGTAGTCCTTACTGATGAGGGACAGTCACAGGTCGAAATCGAAAACATCTTCAGCCAGTACCTGAGAGTTTGGGACTGGATGCCCCAGTACCACTGCCGGTGGGATCCCCTGTTTTAAGAGGGATGCCTTCCCCTCAGCAAGATCACAGCGGGGATACTTCTTTGCTTCCAGCAGACTCTCAATCACCTTCTTCTGTATCAGAGGACAGTTCATGTAAAATGACATCAAGTGGAAGGGTGGTGAAACTTCCATCCCGATATCGGGATTAGCACTAGTTAGAGCAGTGACCGGAAGTATGGGCAGAATAAACCCATGGTCACTGTGGACTAGGGTAGTCTACCCCGATGTTCAAGTCAGGATTGTCTTTCATGTTGTTTATGTATATCTTCTTTAACTTGTTATTTGTTGTTCACTAAACAAAACTATTTATCTATGCTTCTTGTATAACTTGTTATATGATGTATTTAAAAAAAAATAATGTATGCTTTGTCCTTTGAAAAGGGGAAAGATGTGATGAGAGTGGGAAGTGACGTCACCGGATGGGGGCGTGGTTTAGGGGATTGATTGTCTATGTCGCAGTTACCAAGTTAGATGTGTTGTACAAGCTGTATACTTCTATGCTCTGCAATAAAATAGCGTTGTACCTTCTATGCTGTGTCCTACATCTCATGACAAGAGGTTTGCCAGTTGAGACCCGAGAGTGGTCTCCTTTGCTATGGATAACCTCCAGTAGCTTTGTAATATATTTAGGGGGTCCAAAAGTGACCTCAGATGTTGTATGGGAGGTTTACAAATCAGTTAGCATAAAATTGACATTTCATGTTCTAGGATCTATCTTTAGAAGTGCTTATTGTGCATTTGAACTAATGCTTTGTATGCTGTGTACATTTGTTTATTTTTTTTGTTATATGAATATAACGTGTATAATAAAATTACATGCCCTATCTGAAACATGGAGATTTAATTTTGACTAGACTGTCCCTTTAAAGTTATATGAAACCCCAAAAATGTCTTTTGTGAATTAGACAGAGCATACTATTTTAAAAATGTTTCACATTTACTTCTATTATCAAATTTGTTTCTTTCCCATGATATCCTTTGCTGAAGGGATACCAAGGCACCTGAAGCACTACATGACAGGATATAGTGCTGCCATCTAGTGGTTGTGCAAATGGATAATAGAAATAAAGTAGAAAATTGTTTAAAACTGCATGCTGTAACTAAATCTTGGGGGGGGGGGGAATTTGGTTTTAAGATTTAAATTTCTTTTTTTTTTAAAGCCACTCATATAGTAGACATTATTATTTTACTCCACTTACTCTGTAATTACCACATACAGGGCTAGATTAGAAGTGGAGCTCTATTTATCTCTCCTGTATGTGCTTTAACTTCAGTAGAAGTAAGCTTTTTGCAAGCATCTAGTAGTGCGCATATTACAAGTTTAAAGTAAAAGTTTCCGCACATGCGCTAACCCAACATGCGCAAAAAGCCAAACTTTGAATATTACGACAACGTATTAATTTCACATTCCATTGTTCTTCACATAAAAGAATATGTTTTATTTATTATTTTATATATATATATATATATATATATATATATATATATATATATATATATATATATATATATACAGTCCATGTAGAAAATAAGGTAACAGCACCACAGCACACAATCTTCTTTTAAAGGTGAAAAATCTTTATTTGAGGTTTAGCAACCAGTAAAAAAGCGACGTTTCGGACCTACATAGTCCTTAATCATGCATAAGTTAAAATCAAACAAACAGACTTTAAAAAGGGTATCTGGACCAATCATGCTTCAATTCTCAGTGTTAATTGGTTTAACCCATACCTATCCAGGTTTGTAAATTTCAACAACACAGTGACCTCTAGTGGTACCAGAATATATTCCATCATTTAAAACCATTATAAAAACAAATACAAATCATAATCTCTATTCAGACCATATGGATGTAATGTGTTCAGACGTTTAATCCACCATACTTCTTTCTGTTTTAGTTTTAGTTCCCTATTACCCCCTCTTCTATGATGGGGGATATGGTCAATCACTTGAAAGCGAAGCTGGCTTACTGTATGGCCCATATTTGTAAAATGTGCTGATACTGGAAGTGACATATCTTTTGATTTAATGGATGCTTTATGTTGACTAAACCTATCCCTGGCGGCTTGGGTGGTCTCGCCAATGTAACAAAGGCCACATGGGCATTTAAGTAGGTAGATTGCATAGTTAGTTTGGCATGTATATAACCCATTGATTGTATATTGCTTTCTTTTGTCATTTTGTGCTAAGAATTTCCCTTTAATAACTGAATTACATTGGGCACAGTGTAAGCAGGGGTAACAGCCTTTATTAGGGGTAGTTAAGTAATTTACATCAGACATTTTAGTTGTACCTATGTCAGCTTTTACTATGTGATCCCTAAGATTTTTTACCCTTCTATATGATGGCATAGGAGGGAGTTTAAATGATTCTATCTCTGGATTATATTTTGACAAAAGGTGCCAGTGTTTTCTTACTATTCTAAAGATGTCATTACTCTTGTCACTGTATTCCATTGAAAGCACTAATCTATCTGTTCCTTTCTCTGTTGGTTTTTTATCATGTATTCTATCCAAATCCTGAATGTTTTTAGCGATATTTTCTTTTGGATATCCTCTTTGGATAAATTTATTGCCCATAGACACTAGTCTTTCTGGCAATACTTTTTGATCTCTAACTATTCTTTTAGTACGCAAAAGTTGACTCCTGGGTATGGATTTAAAAACAGTATCAGGATGGAAACTTTCATATCGCAGCAGAGTATTTCTATCTGTGGGTTTTACATATAGATCTGTACTTAATGTATTTCCATGTCGATATACAGTTGTATCCAGAAAGTTAATCTTTTGGATAGAGTAAGTAAGGGTAAATCTTAGGCCTGTCATGGAGGCATTGATATCCTCAACAAACTGTATCAGGGACTCCAATGAGCCCCCCCATATGCCAAAAATATCATCTATATACCTTAGCCACAGCTTACAATGGCTGATGAATGGCTGATTAGTGTAGACAAATTTGTTCTCAAAGCCACTCATGAACAAATTGGCATATGAGGGGGCTACATTGGAGCCCATGGCTGTTCCCCGCTTTTGCATGTAGTAAGTGTCTTGAAAGAGAAAATAATTGCAATATAGGACAAGTCTTAGCATGTCATCAAAAAAATCAATCTGAGATAGATTATATAAGCCACTGTCACTCAAAAAGCTTTTCACAGTCAATAGGCCTGCCTCATGGGGAATAGAGGTATATAAATTTACCACATCCAGTGAAAAAATTAACCAAGTATCCTCTATTTCAATCCCCATAAGTTTTGAAAGAAAATCATTTGTATCCTTAATAAAGGATTTTTGCTGTTTGACAAATGGAAAGAGGACTTTGTCCAGAAAGATAGAGATATTAGAAAAAATAGAATCGGTACAGGCCACAATAGGGCGTCCTGGTGGATGTAATAAGCTTTTATGGACTTTGGGTAATGTATAAAAAATTGGTGTTATAGGGTATTTGTTATACAAAAAATCATAGACCTGTTTAGAAATAATGTTATGTGTCAAAGCTCTATCTAATATGCCCTTAAGCTCTCTTTGTATTTCTTTAAGAGGATCATGATCCAGTATTTCATAAACCCCTCCATCTGACAGCTGTTGTAATATCTCCTGCACATAATAGTCAGTGTCTAACACTATTATTGCTCCGCCCTTGTCAGCATTTTTTATGGTGATATTTTTGTTATTTTTCAAAGTAGATATAGCCTCCCATTCCCCTTTTGTGAGGTTATGTTGTTTTGTGTAAGGATTTAATCTAGTTTTTTTCATTAGATTAGCAACATCTTGTTGAACAAATTTAACAAATGTTTCTACACCTGAGTTGCTTGTTGGAGGTACATATGAAGATTTTTTGTGCAGATTTAACTTTTTCAAATTCAAACATTCACTCTGCATATCATCTTCATTTATTGCATTAGTTTCACTTACATTGGCTACATTTTTACCACCATATATTGTTTTCAACCTTAGCAGTCTGAAAAATTTGTATAGATCTTTATCAATTTCAAACTCATCACAATCTTTCACTGGACAGTATGACAAGCCCTTCATTAATAAGCTATGCTCATTATCTGTAAGCTTATATTTAGAGATATTAATAACCAGATTAGTTTCAACATTTGCCTGTGGACTAGCATTGGGTATCACTGGTATAAACTCAGACAGTGTACTATCTACTATGTCACATTCTAGGGAGTTAATTTCAGGCAGTTCATTTTCCCTTATTATACCACACTCTAAGAGGTTAATCTCAGGCAGTTCATTTCCCTCAAGTGGATTTTCAGATAACACTGGAGTACTAGCAATATTAGACAGTTCGTTCCATTCATTTCCCTTTATGAAGTTAGTAACAGGCAGTTCATTTTTGTTAAACAGTCAGTAAGTATGGGGGGGCTCATTGGAGTCCCTGATACAGTTTGTTGAGGATATCAATGCCTCCATGACAGGCCTAAGATTTACCCTTACTTACTCTATCCAAAAGATTAACTTTCTGGATACAACTGTATATCGACATGGAAATACATTAAGTACAGATCTATATGTAAAACCCACAGATAGAAATACTCTGCTGCGATATGAAAGTTTCCATCCTGATACTGTTTTTAAATCCATACCCAGGAGTCAACTTTTGCGTACTAAAAGAATAGTTAGAGATCAAAAAGTATTGCCAGAAAGACTAGTGTCTATGGGCAATAAATTTATCCAAAGAGGATATCCAAAAGAAAATATCGCTAAAAACATTCAGGATTTGGATAGAATACATGATAAAAAACCAACAGAGAAAGGAACAGATAGATTAGTGCTTTCAATGGAATACAGTGACAAGAGTAATGACATCTTTAGAATAGTAAGAAAACACTGGCACCTTTTGTCAAAATATAATCCAGAGATAGAATCATTTAAACTCCCTCCTATGCCATCATATAGAAGGGTAAAAAATCTTAGGGATCACATAGTAAAAGCTGACATAGGTACAACTAAAATGTCTGATGTAAATTACTTAACTACCCCTAATAAAGGCTGTTACCCCTGCTTACACTGTGCCCAATGTAATTCAGTTATTAAAGGGAAATTCTTAGCACAAAATGACAAAAGAAAGCAATATACAATCAATGGGTTATATACATGCCAAACTAACTATGCAATCTACCTACTTAAATGCCCATGTGGCCTTTGTTACATTGGCGAGACCACCCAAGCCGCCAGGGATAGGTTTAGTCAGCATAAAGCATCCATTAAATCAAAAGATATGTCACTTCCAGTATCAGCACATTTTACAAATATGGGCCATACAGTAAGCCAGCTTCGCTTTCAAGTGATTGACCATATCCCCCATCATAGAAGAGGGGGTAATAGGGAACTAAAACTAAAACAGAAAGAAGTATGGTGGATTAAACGTCTGAACACATTACATCCATATGGTCTGAATAGAGATTATGATTTGTATTTGTTTTTATAATGGTTTTAAATGATGGAATATATTCTGGTACCACTAGAGGTCACTGTGTTGTTGAAATTTACAAACCTGGATAGGTATGGGTTAAACCAATTAACACTGAGAATTGAAGCATGATTGGTCCAGATACCCTTTTTAAAGTCTGTTTGTTTGATTTTAACTTATGCATGATTAAGGACTATGTAGGTCCGAAACGTCGCTTTTTTACTGGTTGCTAAACCTCAAATAAAGATTTTTCACCTTTAAAAGAAGATTGTGTGCTGTGGTGCTGTTACCTTATTTTCTACATGGACTGTATACACTGGAGTTTGGCTGATACTCCTTGGTAACGTGCACACAGGTGGGAAAGAAACTTTACTAAAACCTATGGTGCTGGATTCAACTCACTTACTTCTTATATATATATACAGTGGGGGAAAAAGTATTTAGTCAGCCACCAATTGTGCAAGTTCTCCCACTTAAGAAGATGAGAGAGGCCTGTAATTTTCATCATAGGTATACCTCAACTATGAGAGACAAAATGTGGAAACAAATCCAGACAATCACATTGTCTGATTTGGAAAGAATTTATTTGCAAATTATGGTGGAAAATAAGTATTTGGTCACCTACAAACAAGCAAGATTTCTGTCTCTCACATACCTGTATCTTCTTCTTTAAGAGGCTCCTCTGTCCACCATTCATTACCTGTATTAATGGCACCTGTTTGAACTTGTTATCAGTATAAAAGACACCTGTCCACAACCTCAAACAGTCACACTCCAAACTCCACTATGGTGAAGTCCAAAGAGCTGTTGAAGGACACCAGAAACAAAATTGTAGACCTGCACCAGGCTGGGAAGACTAAATCTGCAATAGGCAAGCAGCTTGGTGTGAAGAAATCAACTGTGGAAGCAATGATTAGAAAATGGAAGACATACAAGACCACTGATAATCTCCCTCGATCTGGAGCTCCACGCAAGATCTCACCCCGTGGGGTCAAAATGATCACAAGAACGGTGAGCAAACATCCCAGAACCACACGGGGGGACCTAGTGAATGACCTGCAGAGAGCTGGACCAACGTAACAAAGGCTACCATCAGTAACACACTACGCTGCCAGGGACTCAGATCCTGCAGTGCCAGACGTGTCCCCCTGCTTAAGCCAGTACATGTCCGGGCCCATCTGAAGTATGCTAGAGAGCATTTGGATGATCCAGAAGCGGATTGGGAGAATGTCATATGGTCAGATGAAACCAAAGTAGAACTGTTTGGTAGAAACACAACTTGTCGTGTTTGGAGGAGAGAGAACACCATACCTACTGTGAAGCATGGGGGTGGCAACATCATGCTTTGGGGCTGTTTCTCTGCAAAGGGAACAGGAAGACTGATCTGTGTATATGAAAGAATGAATGGGGCCATGTATTGTGAGATTTTGAGTGCAAACCTCCTTCCATCAGCAAGGGCATTGAAGATGAAATGTGGCTGGGTCTTTCAGCATGACAATGATCCCAAACACACCACCCGGGCAACGAAGGAGTGGCTTCGTAAGAAGCATTTCAAGGTCCTGGAGTGGCCTAGTAAGTCTCCAGATCTCAACCCCATACAAAACCTTTGGAGGGAGTTGAAAGTCTGTGTTGCCCAGCGACAGCCCCAAAACATCACTGCTCTAGAGGAGATCTGCATGCAGGAATGGGCCAACATACCAGCAACAGTGTGTGACAACCTTGTGAAGACTTACAGAAAACATTTGACCTCTGTCATTGGCAACAAAGGATATATAACAAAGTATTGAGATTGACCAAATACTTATTTTCCACCATAATTTGCAAATAAATTCTTTCCAAATCAGACAATGTGATTGTCTAGATTTGTTTCCACATTTTGTCTCTCATAGTTGAGGTATACCTATGATGAAAATTACAGGCCTCTCTCATCTTCTTAAGTGGGAGAACTTGCACAATTGGTGGCTGACTAAATACTTTTTTCCCCCACTGTATATATACATTGTGAAACACTTTATTTGATATGAATATTGCATAAATATGATTTTTCATGTTGTCAGCTACTTGACTGCAAAGGGCTCTAATGCACTTATATACGTATATGCCTATATATGTGTACATATGTATTTGTTTTTATATGTGTATATGTGTCTGTAAATAAATACACATATAAATACATAAATACATATGTACACACATATAAACATATATATACTGTATATATATATATAGATATATATATATACAGTATATATATATATATATATATATATATATACCTATACAGAGTTAAAGGTCTACACCAATTTTTTTATTGTTTAAAAATATAGATAATCCCTTTATTACCCATTCCCCAGTTTTGCATAACTAACAAAGTTATATTAATACATGTTTTACCTCTGTGATTACCTTGTATCTAAGCATCTGCAGACTGCCCCCTTATCTCAGTGCTTGTGACTGACATGCAGTTTAGCCAATCAGTGCAGACTCCTAAATAACTCCACGGGAATGAGCACAATAGTATCTATATGACAAACATGAACTAGTACTGTCTAACTGTGAAAAACTTTCAAAATGCTCTGAGCTAAGAGGAGGTTTTCAACGGTTTAGAAATCAGTTTGAGCCTACCAAGGTTTAGCTTTTCAAAATACTAGCCCACAGTGGTACCCATCTTACTACTGTCATTCTTCAAATATGACTCTAAAAGCAATTATATAGGACCCGCTCATGCAGACTTGTGTCAACTATGACTTGCATACAAAAAAGTATAAATCTAAAACAATTAGAAGCAAGTGTTATGTTACAGTTTTAGACACCCATATGAGTTTCTTTTTGAATCTGGGATTTTGCACTTTGATGTTTGCTTCTGAGTCAGACATACAACACACATGCAATTTTTCATTCTCCCTCTGCATATTTATTTGACTTTGATGTAAATTAGATGCAGTCAGATAGTTCATAATCATAAAACTTGCCACAAAGTAATTACATTAATATGTAAGAAATAGAAACTGTCAGCTTTGTTCTAATCTATTTGAATTCCCACTGAAGCGCTTCACGTCTTTTTGTGTGTATTTCAAACTCTAGCCTATTCTAATTCATCCATCCAAAGACTCCATGATGGCCCAGGCCCACTTAACACAAAGGGCCCCATGTACGAAGTAGCGAGCGGACAAGCTTCTCAACTCAAGAAGTTGTCCGCTCGCCTTCGCTACATACAGGCAGCAGACAAACAGGATTCGCTGCCCGTATGTATCATCACAAGCTCAAGTGAGTGTATAATGCTCGCACCTTGTGAGTAATTCTCGCGACCAATCGTATGAGAGAAGGGATTGTCAATCACAGAGAGAGAGAGCTCTCTGTGATTTTCCCTCGCCACCTCAGTGGTGGCGTAGAGTGTAAGAAGCAGCAGTCTAATGACCGCTGCTTCTTACATTGCGGGGAGCAGACTCACATATACAAACCAGACCCGCAAGGGCTCCGGAGCAGCTTTCGCTGCTTTGTACATAGGGGCCGAATTATCAAGCTCGGAATGGAGCTTGATATCCCTGTTTCTGCTCGAGCCTTCAGGCTCGCCGGAAACAGCAGTTATGAAGCAGTGGTCTAAAGACCGCTGTTCCATAACTGGTCCACCTGCTCTGAGGCTGCAGACATCAATCCGCCTGATCTTATACGATCGGGCTGATTGATACCCCTGCTAGCGGTGGCAGCATTGCACAAGCAGTTCACTAGAACTGCTTATGCAATGATAAATGCCGACAGCGTATGCTGTCGGCATTCATCGATGTCTGTCGGACATGAACTGCTAAGCGGATCATTTCTGACAGACCGATGATTAATCGGCCCCATAGTGTGAATTTGTGGTGAGATAACTCCTGTTATTAAGTTTTCCTGTGAGTAGTGGGAAAAAAATTATTTGCTTCTGTGATACCTCTGTTTCTTATAGATAGTCAATTGTTTTTTAATGTGTTTAACTTCATCTCACTGTTATATTGTTTATTCATTTGACCTTTTTTCCTCCTTATTCAAATGGAAGCTGCCCTTATGGATTGGAAGATTTAGAAAACAAAGCAAAAATCACCTAAGTAGCCATACAGTGTTTTTTGCCTGATAGATCTGATGGAATTGAATGGAAGTCTACAAGGGAAAATCAGGAGTTCAAAAGCAATTCCTTGTGATCAAAATTTAGAGTCCATGTCCTAAAAATGATGAGGAAAATATTACTTTTCTGAAAGAGTAACAGAAGGATGAAGTAATATTCCAACAGAAGCGGAAGGAGATTCAGCCATGGTTGCGAGACACATATTTTTATATCAAGATCTTGCATCCATAGACCGAAGAGCTACAAAATGACTTTCAATTTGCTTTTATTTTCTTCCTGCTTTATTCCATGCCACTTCTCTACCTTGCAACATGCACAGTGCTCCTCAAATGAATTATTCCTTCCTTTCCTATTTCAATGTATTAATGTATATGTTTTTTTTGGTTTGAAGGTATATTATGTGTCTGACGGTCTAGTCAAAATTAAACTTTTATGGTTCAGATAGGGCATCCAATTTTAAACAACTTTCCAATTTACTTTTATTATTACATTTTGCTTTGTTCCCTTGGTGATATTTTTGAAAAGCTAAACCTAGGTAATGCTCAAACTGATTTCTAAACTGTTGAAAACTGCCTCCTAGCTCAGAGCATTTTGAAAGTTTTTGACAGTTAGACAGTACTAGTTCATGTGTGTCACATAGATAACATTGAGCTCACTCCTGTGGAGTTATTTAGAAGTCTGCACTGATTGGCTAAACTGTAAGTCTGTCAAAAGCACTGAGATAATGGGGCAGTCTGCAGAGGCTTAGATACAAGCAAATCAAAGAGGTAAAATATATATTAATATAACAGTGCTGGTTATGCAAAACAGGGGAATGGGTAATAAAGGGATTATCTATATTTATAAACAATAAAAATTCTGGTGTAGACTGTCCCTTTAAGCTAAAGCATTTTTCATTAGCAGTACAATTATATAGATGGCTATATTTGTATTAACACATCCATCTACTATCTAAGAGTAAAAACATAATTCCCTACACCCCTCAGTTGAAAAAAGTGGACAGACCCATGTAATACCAAATCTCTCTCAACATTTTAAGGTGGCAAAGATGGACACTGAAAAGGATATTCAAGTGAAAAGTGTACATGCACTAATTCATTAGAGTGTGCAATGATTGCACTATTGACCTTCAAAGGCTATATGGTTAAGCCTCGCAAGGGGTGCATGTGCGTGTATATATGTGTATGTGTGCTGTAACCTAATATATACTTTACCATCTGTCTGAGTGTTAACTAATAAATGTTAAATATAGAGTGAGAGACCCATTAAAGGTAAAGAATATAGCATGCAACCTGGTGTATTTATAGTGACTGAGTAGTGTTGCTAAGCAACAAAAACACTACTTTTCCTGATGAAAATTACAAGCCGCTACATATGCAGCAAACACAGAAGGAGCAGCTACTAAGCACTGACGCACCAATAGTGTACCGTCCCTATCTATTTGTTATGTTGTTATCAGTAAGTTATGTGGCACAAGAGCTTTATGCATTATAATTTGTTCTTTAATATGAACTAGACATGTTACATCTGTGCTGTGCTGGGTGGGATGCACAGACCTCTCAGATGTGGTTTTCAGATTTGTGATGCTCTGCTGAGGTCACTACAAGAGGTGCACGACAATGCCTGGGGATACATGAGTATGTATGCGAGGAGGGTCTTTTATGTAGGGGGCTCTCTTTGAACTTGCAGATGTTCAGGCTACAGCTGGGAGGTCTCTGTGATGAAGTGGTTTGGTATGTTGTGGTAAAGCCAAAATAAATACATAGATGAACATATATTTACGTCTGTAACAATGGGCAGACTTTCCAAGTATGCAGAGGGTGATGAGTGGCAAATGGACACAAAACTGTATCTGGCACAGAGAGAGCACTTCTCTAAATGCATTAGTGTCTTATTTATAGCAGCAGGGTCTCTTTCACTTCAATACATTCTTACAATCTTAAAGGTACATTGTACTCAAAATGATTTATTATGCTAGTGAAAGAACAGCATTTACACAATGATTTTGTCTGACAAATGTTCAGTAAAAGCTTTAAATTGCAAGTGAAACATAAGGGATAAACCTCCTATTACGTCTTTCTTGTACCAACAAAATGAATAAATAAAGACACTTTACAACAGGTTATATGGGCTAAAGACCGGTCACGGTCACATTTATTAATAACAATAAGCCTTTAAAACTAGGCTTATTCAACTATGCCAAATAGGCAACTTTAAATAGATATATAACGAACTATATTAGTTCTTCGCTGGTGGCGGCCAAGACTAGCTAAATTAACCCCTACTGACAGACGGCCAGGCCCCTACACTGTGTTTGCAACGTGGCAGGCTGCCACGCCCAATTGGCAGGGAGAGAGAGCTGTAAGCTATAGAGGTATTTGCCTAAGATTCGTAGGGGGGAGTAACCCCTAGGTCAGCACCTAATGGGTGTCACCTCCCCCATCCCATGACATCACTCATCTCGCCCCCTGCCCGCTCTCTAGGCCCTGACCGACCGCCAGCTGGGGCATACAACCAGCCCAGTAAGGCAATCCCCCCCCCAGAACGAGTCATAAAAACACGCTAGTTCAATTAAACCTACCCATGCCAGGGGATAAGTCCCTAACCCTACCTAACGCCGCCACTTCTCCTTCCGGGGCCGGGCGGGCGGGGAAAGCTTGCTTGAAGTCTGGAACCAGGAAGAAAAGAGGGCCGGATCCACTGCAGCCAGGACCTATAAAGGTAAGCAGAAACACCGCCCCCCTACATGCAACATTGTAACATCTAGTACCTTCCAGACTTCAACTCAGTTATCCCTTAATTTTGCTACAGGCCCACTAGAGGGTCCTCCACTTCCATAAGGGATAAACCTCCTATTACGTCTTTCTTGTACCAACAAAATGAATAAATAAAGACACTTGACAACAGGTTATATGGGCTAAAGACCGGTCATGGTCACATTTATTAATAACAATAAGCCTTTAAAACTAGGCTTATTCAACTATGCCAAATACAGGGAGTGCAGAATTATTAGGCAAGTTGTATTTTTGAGGATTAATTTTATTATTGAACAACAACCATGTTCTCAATGAACCCAAAAAAACTCATTAATATCAAAGCTGAATAGTTTTGGAAGTAGTTTTTAGTTTGTTTTTAGTTATAGCTATTTTAGGGGGATATCTGTGTGTGCAGGTGACTATTACTGTGCATAATTATTAGGCAACTTAACAAAAAACAAATATATACCCATTTCAATTATTTATTTTTACCAGTGAAACCAATATAACATCTCACCATTCACAAATATACATTTCTGACATTCAAAAACAAAACAAAAACAAATCAGTGACCAATATAGCCACCTTTCTTTGCAAGGACACTCAAAAGCCTGCCATCCATGGATTCTGTCAGTGTTTTGATCTGTTCACCATCAACATTGCATGCAGCAGCAACCACAGCCTCCCAGACACTGTTCAGAGAGGTGTACTGTTTTCCCTCCTTGTAAATCTCACATTTGATGATGGACCACAGGTTCTCAATGGGGTTCAGATCAGGTGAACAAGGAGGCCATGTCATTAGATTTTCTTCTTTTATACCCTTTCTTGCCAGCCACGCTGTGGAGTACTTGGACACGTGTGATGGAGCATTGTCCTGCATGAAAATCATGTTTTTCTTGAAGGATGCAGACTTCTTCCTGTACCACTGCTTGAAGAAGGTGTCTTCCAGAAACTGGCAGTAGGACTGGGAGTTGAGCTTGACTCCATCCTCAACCCGAAAAGGCCCCACAAGCTCATCTTTGATGATACCAGCCCAAACCAGTACTCCACCTCCACCTTGCTGGCGTCTGAGTCGGACTGGAGCTCTCTGCCCTTTACCAATCCAGCCACGGGCCCATCTATCTGGCCCATCAAGACTCACTCTCATTTCATCAGTCCATAAAACCTTAGAAAAATCAGTCTTGAGATATTTCTTGGCCCAGTCTTGACATTTCAGCTTGTGTGTCTTGTTCAGTGGTGGTCGTCTTTCAGCCTTTCTTACCTTGGCCATGTCTCTGAGTATTGCACACCTTGTGCTTTTGGGCACTCCAGTGATGTTGCAGCTCTGAAATATGGCCAAACTGGTGGCAAGTGGCATCTTGGCAGCTGCACGCTTGACTTTTCTCAGTTCATGGGCAGTTATTTTGCGCCTTGGTTTTTCCACACGCTTCTTGCGACCCTGTTGACTATTTTGAATGAAACGCTTGATTGTTCGATGATCACGCTTCAGAAGCTTTGCAATTTTAAGAGTGCTGCATCCCTCTGCAAGATATCTCACTATTTTTTACTTTTCTGAGCCTGTCAAGTCCTTCTTTTGACCCATTTTGCCAAAGGAAAGGAAGTTGCCTAATAATTATGCACACCTGATATAGGGTGTTGATGTCATTAGACCACACCCCTTCTCATTACAGAGATGCACATCACCTAATATGCTTAATTGGTAGTAGGCTTTCGAGCCTATACAGCTTGGAGTAAGACAACATGCATAAAGAGGATGATGTGGTCAAAATACTCATTTGCCTAATAATTCTGCACTCCCTGTAGGCAACTTTAAATAGATATATAACGAACTATATTAGTTCTTCGCTGGTGGTGGCCAAGACTAGCTAAATTAACCCCTACTGACAGACGGCCAGGGCCCTACACGGTGTTTGCAACGTGGCAGGCTGCCACGCCCAATTGGCATGGAGAGAGAGCTGTAAGCTATAGAGGTATTTGCCTAAGATTCGTAGGGGGGAGTAACCCCTAGGTCGGCACCTAGTGGGTGTCACCTCCCCATCCCATGACATCACTCATCTCGCCCCCTGCCCGCTCTCTAGGCCCTGACCGACCGCCACAAGAGTCAACCTCTTGCCGCCACAACTGACTAGCTCCTATACAACATATAAATATACCTAACCAGAATTCTTTTTTTTTTTTTTTTATAAACTAAACAAACAATAAAAGTGCTTTGCGAATGTCAGCTAGAAATATGTCCAGACCCTCTTCCGTGAGGTGAACGCCATCCTTGCGGTAAAGAGCCTTATTGTCAGCCGTTATTGCATCATGCCTAATGGCAAAACCACCTAACGCCATGACCGTTCTCCCCATCTCCCTGTTAAGCTTCTTCCTAACATTGTATGCAGCCCTCTGATTCACAATGTATCGCCAACGCAGTCGTGCAACCACGTTGGACCAACCAATCCTGACATCAGCGAGCCAAGCACACACCCAGCGGACATCTGAAGCCATCCTCCTGATCAAGTCCAATACAGGAACCGACCCCATGTCATTCCCCCCCAGATGCAAAACAATGATATGGGGCTGACCCCACCTCCTATGTGCATCCTGGAGCAAAGCAGGTAATTCTTCCCAGGTTAACCCTCTGCGCCCTAGCCACCGCACACTAGCTCTGGATCTTGAAATCCCCAATTGCTGTCCATCCGGCCGCTGCGACGCCCTGATGGACGCCCAGTGCACAAAGGAATGACCCACTATCCAGACACGCTTCGTGGGCGCAGCCCTACCTGCAAACACAGATACACAACTGAACCATCTACAAGGAACAGGAAAACAACAATTCCCAAAACTTAACAAGACTCACCCTCCAGGGGGCAAATGTATGACTTAAATCTCTCCGATTTCCCCAAACTCTTGATGCCTGCCTCCGACACCCCACTGCTAGCTGCGCTAGTAGCCGCCCCGATCCGGAATGAATGGGGGGCAATTTGCGAAGGATCCAGCCCAGCAGCGGACACTGCCAAGGATAGAACCTTCTTAAATTGGTATAAAGATAAGGCGGAGCCATCTTCGTGGATAAGGAGCTGCCGAAAACCTTTCGGCCGAATCTCACAATAAGCCTCATAGTTCCGAACCGGGCAGCACTCCGGAAAATCATGCTTCCTCAAAGGAAGCCATGCACCCCTACCTAGAGGATCCGTTTTAGACCTAGGTACAAGGAGCAACAGGCCATCCTCCGACGGCCGAACATGCTCCCATTGTATCCCACCCTTGCTATCACTTTTTGATGAAGCTGCCACTTCACCAATCCTCAAAGCCCCCGCTAGAGCAATTGAGAATGCTGCCCTAAATAACAAAGCCTCAAACTTTGAAGCGCAAACCGACCGCAGAGTGCCCACCAATGCCTTCAACCGTAAGGGTGTGATAGGCTCCCTGCGATCGTTCACTCGAGGGGACAACCGACCCCAACCTTTCATTACCTGCTTCACCAGGAATGACCGCGAGAAATCCACTATGCCGAGTGACTTATTAAAGAAAGAGACGGCCGTTAACCTACTCTGCGCCGACAGCCTAGAGATACCCTGCTTATGTAACCCCGCTAGCACCTGTACCTGCGTAGCCCTTTGCATGGAGAACCCTTGCTGGTCGGCGAAGCAGACCCACGATCTCCAGTGTTTCTCATAAGCACACCAAGTCTTAGGTGCCAAGGACGCCCGTACTAGGGGAAGGACACTTTCCCAACCCCCGCCATCTGCCAAAGAAATTGAGGGCAAATTAGACCTGTGCTTGCTGCCAATGGCGCAACCCTCCTAAACTGAGCCCACTGAAATCTAGAGAGAGCATCGGCTATGACGTTGTGCACCCCCGGGACATGACGTGCCGTGAATCGTACATTCAACTGCAAGCAGCGCAACACCAGGTGTCGCAGATACGTGACCACCCTCGGTGATGAAGCCGACAACCGGTTTATGGCATAAACAACACTCATGTTGTCTGACCAAAAAACCACCGCCCGATTTGCCAGCTGCTGCCCCCATAGTTCTATTGCTACTATGATCGGAAAAAGTTCCAATAAAGTTAGGTTTTTGGTTAAACCACCCGAAACCCAATCCTCAGGCCATAGAGCCGCGCTCCATTCGCCCGCAAGGTAAGCCCCATAACCGAAGCCCCCTGCCGCATCCGTAAATAGGTGCAACACTTGATTGGAAATAGGGCCTTCCCTCCATAGGCAAACCCCGTTAAATTTCTTTAGAAATTCCTCCCAGACGCTATGGTCATCCCTCATCTCTGCGGACACTTCTATTCTCGAGTGCCGCGCATTAGGGCCCTGCAGCCGACTCTCCAACCGCCTGTTAAATACCCTTCCCATGGGTATAGCCCTGCCAGCAAAGTTCAGCAGTCCCAACAAAGACTGCAACTCTTTAAGAGAGATAGAGCTGGCTTTACGCACCGACAAAACCACCTGCAATAGGCAGTCGACCTTGTCTTGTGGCAATCTACAAACCCCAGCCACGGTATCGATTTCGATACCGAGGAAAGTGAGGCGCGTACAGGGGCCCTGTGTCTTGTCATCAGCTAGAGGCACCCCAAATCTACCCATCATCTCTTGCATGACCACCATCATGCGTGCGCATTCCTCCGAATCCGCCTCACCCACCAGCAAAAAGTCGTCCAGGTAGTGAGCCACGGCCCCACCCCCAGACTCCCACTGCACTACCCAATGCAGAAAGGAACTAAAGCATTCGAACAGGGCACATGAAAGCGAGCATCCCATGGGAAGACATTTATACACATAGAATGCCCCATCCACCTTCATGCCCATAAGCCTGAAGGCCGACGGGTGCAGGGGGAGTAAACAAAACGCTGACTCTATGTCCAGTTTCGCCATTAAGGCCCTCGCCCCTTTGCCCCTGACAATCCCTAGCGCGTCATCAAAGGACTGGTAATGCACTGAACTCGCTTCAGGGTCAATGGCATCATTCACTGACCCCCATCTCGGGAAAGACAAATGATGAATGAGCCTGAACTTGCCCGTGTCCTTCTTGGGGACCACCCCCAATGGAGACACCACCAAATCCGCCAGTGGCTTATCCCAGAATGGGCCAACCACTCTCCCCAAGGCAACTTCCTTACCCAGCTTCTCCCGAACCACACCCGGGAATTCGTAAGCCGACTTGAGGTTTCTGTGTATTACAGAACCCTGCACGGCCCCTTCTACCGGAATATAGAACCCCTCCCGCAACCCCGACCAGAGCAAATGCGCTGCCCTCCGATCGGGGTACTGAGCCAGCCAAGGCTCCATGGCTTCCGCTCTAAGAGGGGTTGGGGCCCTTGTACCCAGGGCCCCCTCTGGGGGAAGGCTTATCTGCCCCAGACTCCCTGCGCTTGCTACAATCTGCCCCTGGGTGTGTACCGCTACAGAATTTGCAGATGTGACGAAAGGAGCAGCCAGCCCCCCTGTCACATTGCTTATCCTGGAACTTCCAGCATTCCCTGTCGCGTCTCTTTTGTTTCGGCGCCAATCTATTAGGACCTTGGCGAGGAACAGGGGAGCCTAACGCACCCCCTTCCACACCCAGCTTTGATCACAGGTCAAGATCCTTAGTCCCGAAATGCAGGAGAGGGTTACCCACCATCTTCCTGCGAAACGCCATATCATATTCCCGCCATGCGCCCTCTTTGAACCTGTCACGGATATCATCGATCGTATCCTCATATTTGAAGAGATTATGGCCTTGCAATGGCCACTTGTCAATATAGCAAGTAGCTAGCACCCGAAAGCACCTCTGCCACTCCTCAAATGTTTCTGGCCTTTGAACTTTCTTAGGTCCTGTGCCGTCCACGACGCGCTCCCGAGCCCTACAAGCCTCTGGCGAGAGTTCAAAGATGGTGACATATCGTCCATCCTGAATCTTCTTAACCACCTTAGGCTTCAGGTGCCCGTACAAAGAGTGCACCAAGCACGGGTAAGTGTCCCCGTGCGCCACCACCTTCCTGGGCAAAGGAAGGTCTCCCCCCGGCATGGACACAAAGCTAGCATCCTGAGGGGGAGGGACCACCCGGCCAAGATCAACCGGTGTTCCCTTACCTTTCGCCTGCGCCGCTACCAGCTTCTTAATCATCTTGAACATCTCCTTCTGCCCCTTACCCACTAGCCCTAAGTCACCCTCACTCTCAGAACCAGACCCACTAGAGGATGATCCTAGCCCAGTGTGTGCAGATGTGTGTAAAAGGAACTCACCGCTGGGGGCCAAAGGTGGCGCAGCTCCAGAAGGCAGACGCTGACTCCTGTCCTCTGCAGCCGCTGTGGATGAGACTGCCGCCGGCACAGGACCCTGACTGGAAGAAGCAGCCACAGTTGACACCGTCTGATCCATAACGAGCGCCTGTGGAAATAAAACATATTGGGGAGTACTCCGCGCTGATGACTGAGCCCCTAAGGGGCCCCCAACCTGCTCCCTGGACAAACACACACCTAACGCAGCAGACACAGCCTTACGTATCATCTCCTCTGTCACGCCAGCAGATTGCCCATGCAGACCGCTCACAGAGCCCACAGATTCACCTCTAATGCCCTGCGAAACATGTGACCCAGTATCCCGTTGCCTAGTTCCCCCTGAAGCAGTACCCACAACATCCAAGAATTCCGTGTCACCCACAGTATCCCCTTGGCCCACCACAGTTATACCCCTGTGGCTCGCACCCAGGCACACACCATGCCCAGCTTGCACCCCCGGAGACACACACAGAGCTACACCTTGCGCAGTCATACCCCCATGAGCAACAGCAGGAGACCCCTGCACAGTTATAACCCTGTGCAACACACCCGTAGGCACACCCTGAACATTCGTACCCATGTGTAGCCCACCCGGAGAGCCCTGTGAAGTGCGATTGCCCAAAGCGCCCCGCCTTTTGAGTTTAGCAATAGTGGCCCGCCTACCGCCCACTGTTTTGCCTGTTGCCTTCCTAGCCTGGCCTGTTTGAGGCCCACCTCTGCCCCCCCCGGCTGCCTCAGGAGCCCGACCACCCGCACGGAGACTCCCCAACTTACAAGTCCGAGCTCCGTGCGGTGATCTGCTCCTGGTTCCTGCCCGCAGCCGTGCATGTCCGCGCTCCTCCCCAACTGACTCATCACTGAGGGAGGAAGCGCGCGACGTGAAGGTGGAAGGGGCGGAGCTACGCCCCGACGTGGGCCCAGGCATCTGAAGAGCCCGGACCACGTGGGCAGCCCGCGCTCCTTCCGAACTTGCTCCCATTATACCCAGGCCCCCGTGGGGAGTATCACCCCAGAGGGCCTGAGCCAACGAGAGTACCGATGCCAAGGCCGCGGGAGGCAGGGCCCCAAGCTGCTGCCAAGACACGTGACCGGCAGCAGCCTGGTCGCCTTGCGGTATCTCCTCCCGGGTCTCAGCATCAAAGAGGCCAGAGGGCTCCTGAACCTCTGGGAATAGCGGAGGGGAATCGGGAGGGGGGTGAATCCGCCCAATAGGGGTAGATGGAGGGATATGGGAAGGGCCAGCCGCCTCAATTAGACCCGCTCCCCTAGGACTAATTAACTCAGTCTGGGCCCCAAAACCACCATGAGGGGGGGAAACAGGAGGGACAGGGACAGGAGAGGAACCTTGAGCTCCAGAGCCCGCCGCAGGGGCCCTGGATCCCAGCTTCCCCTTGGCCCTTGAAACCCTTGCCTGCAGCACAGGATACACCCTAGGCCTAACAACAGGGGAGGGGGGTACCACATCCTCTGAGCCTGATCCTCCATTGTCTCTTGCAGCTCCTCTCATGCCTGGAACCACCTTCACCACTTCGCTGTAGCGCTTAGGCGGATTAGACTTCCTCTTAGCACGCTCCATCACCACAGTAGAAGAAAGCTTGCTTGAAGTCTGGAACCAGGAAGAAAAGAGGGCCGGATCCACTGCAGCCAGGACCTATAAAGGTAAGCAGAAACACCGCCCCCCTACATGCAACATTGTAACATCTAGTACCTTCCAGACTTCAACTCAGTTATCCCTTAATTTTGCTACAGGCCCACTAGAGGGCCCTCCACTTCCAAATACAGCAGTATCAGTTGTGTACTTCCTAATACTCACTGGCTGATAAGGACAACACCTACATTTCTGTTGGTGGAGAGTGACACGCCTCTGCATGACCGACAGGAAAACATTGGCTTATACTTTTGAAATAGCTTGGAGAAACAAGGACCTATGAGTGCTGATATTAACAACAGAACAAAATAAATCTATGTATATTGTTTCACAGATTATCCAGCATGGAGAGACATGATGATAGGGAACGAGTGAGTCAGTGTGTGTATTTATATACAGATTGTTTTTTTTTGTAAATTATGAGCACACTAACATTTTGTTCTATTAAATCAAACACAAATGACAGAAATAAAATATTGAATAGTTTATTCAGTAATTAGCTCTTTTGGCAGTATGTTCTGTGCTTTGTCTCAGAAAATATGTTTTTAATCAGATTAAACCTTCTACAACAAACTGTGCAAATTGTAAACCAAATGTTTCCTGAGATTATAAACACATCTGTATGTGTAAAGCAGTGGCACAGAAGTCTTTGTTGAAGGGACATTAGCCGTTTAGATGCTAAGTAATCTCACACCCAAGAGCTGAAGCTGGCTTTGATTTTGTGTCATCTCCAGAAATAATATATATTGGGGAGGGGCACTCTTACTCTTTTACATATACTGTATATATACAGTATATAGTGCTGATAAAACATTACTATAGTGGGAGGCCTCACCACAGCTTGAAGGAGAGACACATTGGGAGATCAGACATTAAGGGGACATTAAACACTCATTTTTTTCTTTTCATAAATGTTCTGTAAATGATCTATTTATATAGCCCATAAAGTTTTTTTTTTAATGGATAGTTTTGCTTTATTTGAAATAACATTGCTCGGATTTTCAGACTCCTAACCAAGCTCCAAAGTTTTTTAATTTTTTTTATTAAATTTTTATTGGGTTTTACATAACAAAGAAAACAATAAAACAACAGTTTGTTATTCATTGGTACTTGGTATAGTAATCACAATGGTATAGGATTGTTATCTATACTATAATTGCGTTGGTAATGTCTGTCGCCGTTGGCAGTTGCGCACGCATCCTCAATGGAATGTTGGCAGCGCGAGGACAAAAGAATTCACCTGGATGCAGCGAAGCTCAGTGGATTGTTTCACCACCCTGCCATTTTCTGAATCCACGGGATGCAGCGTAAGCTGCATTCCGGTGGATGCAGCGAAGGCAAATGAAGCATTACAAAAGCAACAACTAATCGCCCACATTAAAATATTTAAAAAAAAAACAACCAACCGCCCGCATCAAGTATTAAAAAAAAAAACACTAACTGCCCGCATCAATTATTAAAAAAAAAACACTGCCCGCATGAAATATAACAAAAAAAATTCCTACACAAAGTATTAACTCCTAATCCGCAAAATCCCTACATCGCAATAAACCTATTTAACTTATTAACCCATTAAACCGCCAAAACTCACAACGCAAATAACTATTTAAATAACTAAGTACCCTAACCTAACACCCCTAACTTAACAATCCCTAACCTAACACCCCATTAAATAAACCCAAATTACCTAAGCTAATACATTCTAAAGTTACAAAAAATAAAAAAAAATAAGTTTACAAAAAATAAAAAAAATAAGTTTACAAAAAATAAAAAAAGCTAACATTACAGAAAATAAAAAAATCAAATTACCAAATTTAACAAAATTAAACCTAATCCCTATGAAAATAAAAAAAGACCCCCCCAAAATAAAAACACCCCCTACTCTAAGAATAAACTACCAGTAGCCCTTAAAAGGGCTTTCTGCAGGGCATTGCCCCAAGATAATCAGCTCTTTTACAAAAAATATACAAACTCCCACCTAACATTAAACCCCCCAAAATAAAATAACCTAACACTAAAAAAAAACTAAACTATCCATTGCCCTGAAAAGGGCATTTGTTTGGGCATTGCCCTTAAAAGGGCATTTAGCTCTTTTACTGCCCATCTATATCTAAATAAAACAAACCCCCCCAAAAAAACCTTAAAAAATCCTAAGTCTAACGCCCAGGTTGGTAATCACGGTTCCTGAAGTCCGGCGGAGAAGGTCCTGTTCCAGGCGGTGAAGTCTTCTTCCAAGCGCAACCTCTTCTTCTTCTGGGAACATCTTGCGCGGAGCGGAGCTGAAGACTGAAGACCACGAAGCTGAAGACCAGCGACCCTGGAACTGAAGACCAGCGGCTGCGGAACCATGGAGCGTGGAGGATCCTCTTCGTACGATCTCCACTGTACACTGAATAGGGAATTCAAGGTACGCGATTAAAGATGACATCCCTTGAATTCCTATTGGCTGATTTGATTCTTCCAATTCAAATCAGCCAATAGGATGAAAGCTACTCAAATCCTATTGGCTGTTTAAATTAGCCAATAGGATGAGAGCAAGTGAAATTCTATTGGCTGATTTGAATAGCCAATAAAATTTCACTTGCAATCATCCTATTGGCTGATTTGAACAGCCAATAGGATTTGCCTAGCTCTCATCCTATTGGATGATTTGATATGGAAGAATCAAATCAGCCAATAGGAATTCAAGGAACGCCATCTTTAATCGCGTACCTTGAATTCACTATTCAGTGTACGGCGGAGATCGAACGAAGAGGATCCTCCACACTCCATGGCTCCGTGGTCGCTGGTCTGTAGTTCCATGGTCGTCGGTCTTCAGCTCCGTGGTCTTCAGCACCGCTCCACACAGGATGTTCCTGGAAGAAGAAGAGGTTGCGCTTGGAAGAAGACTTCACCGCCTAGAACAGGACCTTCTCCGCCGGACTTCAGGAACCGTGAGTACCAACCTTGGGGTTAGATTTAGTATTTTTTAAGGGTTTTTTGGGGGGGTTTGTTTTACTTAGATTAGGGATGGGCAGGAAAAGAGCTAAATGCCCTTTTAAGGGCAATGCCCAAACAAATGCCCTTTTCAGGGCAATGGGTAGTTTAGGTTTTTTAGTGTTAGGGTCTTTTATTTTGGGGGGTGGGGGGGTTTAATGTTAGGTGGGACTTTGTATATTTTTTGTAAAAGAGCTGATTATCTTGGGGCAATGCCCTGCAAAAAGCCATTTTAAGGGCTACTGGTAGTTTGTCTTAGAGTAGGGGGTGTTTTTTTGGGGGGGTCTTTTTTATTTTCATAAGGATTAGGTTTAATTTTGTTAAATTTGGTAATTTGATTTTTTTATTTTCTGTAATGCTAGCGTTTTTTTATTTTTTTCTAAACTTATTTATTTTTATTTTTTGTAACTTTAGAATGTACTAGTTTAGGTAATATGGGTTTATTTAATGGGGTGTTAGGTTAGGGGTTGATAGGTTAGGGGGTGTTAGGTTAGTGTACTGTACTTAGTTATTTAAATAGTTATTTGCGTTGTGGGTTTTGGCGGTTTAAAGGGTTAATAAGTTAAATAGGTTTATTGCGATGTAGGGGTTTTGCGGTTTAGAGGTTAATAGGGTAAGTAGGTTTATTGCGATGTAGGGGTTTTGCGGTTTAGGGGTTAATAGGGTAAATAGGTTTATTGCGATGTAGCGGTTTTGCGGTTTAGGGGTTAATAGGGTAAATAGGTTTATTGCGACATGGGGGTTTTCCGGTTTAGGGGTTAATAGGGTAATTAGGTTTATTGTGATGTGGGGGTTTTGCGGTTTAGGGGTTAATAGGGTAATTAGGTGTATATTGCGATGGGGGTGGTTGACGGTTAAGTGGTTATTAATTTTAGTTTTAATTGCTATTTTTGGGGGAAAATATAGGTTAAGAAATGTTAGGTTTATTTTTGGGAGGCGGCTCAGTCTAAACATTATTTATACAGTCACAATGCATATAGTGACTGTATAAATAATGTAGACACTGACATTTTTATTAATGCTTATTTTTTCTGTGTCAGTGATACAGTAACTATGCTTTGATACAGTATAAATTATGTGTGGGCGGAGTTACGGAAATTGCCGATCGCAACTTCCAAAAATATTTTAAGGTTATAGGAATTAACATATACGTCAGTGTCAATCAAACACTGCACGTTTGTGGAAAGCCACACCTCTTGCTCGCGACAAATCGCGTGTGTCGCTCGTGATTAACCACGCCCCTTCCTGTTTTTAAATAATATGTTAAAACAGTATTTGACGCAGTTAGAAAAAAGTAGTCTGTGAGGAGAGTTGTTGTAGAGAGAGATCAGTTAGATTAATAGCGGAACATCGTATTTAGTTTAATTGTTTAGTATTATTAGCTATTGTATCCAAAAGCTTTTTTAAAAGCTAAAGATAAGCCTGTCATTCTATATTTTAAACAGCTTTTTTCATAGCTTAAGTTGTATAAAAAAGAAAAACGATTGGAAATATTTTACCTCATAAGCTTAATAGAAAGCTTAATAACAGAATTATAAATATAATTATAAAGCTTTTATTTAAAGCTAAAGTAGTTTAAAAAAAAAAAGTTGGTTGCTACATAAGTAGTTTAAAAAATAATTAGACTGCCCTCTGTGCAGGCTTATCGACTAGTCACTTTATATTTTACATTTCCCTAAGAGGCATGTAAAGGGTTATATCTCAATTATGCATCAGTTTCTTATTGTTCCAACCATTATAACTACTGTATGCCTTTTGTTATTAACTCTTTTATCTCAGGCAGTCGCCCACCATAAATTTTTAACATTACTGTCTATCAGACCCCTGATATATTCTTATTCTTAGTTAGATAACGCATTTACTGTGCCCATATATTCTTCCCATAAGAACTGTATAGAATAATACTCTTCAATACGATTGGTTTGTTCTAGGGACAAAAGCCTTGATACATGTGCCCTCCATTCCTGAACCTTAGGTACCTTAGGGCTTTTCCATAATCTTGGTACTAATTGTTTAGCACTACTTAACATGATATATATAAGCCCCAAAGTTTTAGGAGAATACCGACGTATACCTACTCCAGCTTGCTTCTGTTTGTGGTCTTTTCATATGCAAAGGAAGGGGGAAGGGGGAGTGTCTGAGATTTCCCACTTGCAGTGGGTGTTCCAGTAACCTTTTAAACAGAGCTAAACTGGAAGCTTCTAAGTGAGTTTTTAAATGAGTTTTATACTGGATTTTTATATCAGTATGTCTGCATATTATTCTGTATAGTAGTGTCTATTACATGCAGTTATATGAAAATTGGTGTATACTGTCCCTTTAAGCAGGGGGGGCTGGAGAATCCTGTGGAGACTTCTATGCTTTGAGTCAGATCACATTAGATCTGTTATTGATAACCTATGCTAAAATACTTAAATTTATACAGTTTACTCAAAGGCATTTACTGTGAGATCTAAATACTTTGTATGTCCCATTATGATTGTGAGTGTAATATTGACACATTTTTTTATTTTGAGAGAATATACACTGAACTAGTGCAAACTATTTTTTAAGAACTAGTACAATGTGTAGCGCATGCGCATCTTTTGCACGCCCATGCAAAAAAAATGCCTAATATTTGATCACTACAAAGGAAGGGGTAAACATATATCACTTATGATAACAAAACTGTCTATTGCTTCCCTTCAGCACTCAGCAATGTGATCCGGCCCTTAGTTTCAGTGTTTTTTCTGTGAGGTACCTGCACAAATAGAAGATAAAATGTATTGTTCTTTATCATGTAACATGGCAGTTCATTCAGAATAAGAAGAAAATATGTAACCATACAAATATTACTTAAGTTCCACTAGATATATTTCCACTTCCCCTTTTTTTGATAGGTACAATTTTTTATTACCTCAGAGAAAAGAAAATCTATGAGTCCAACACAAAACAAGCCCCTTCAGGTGAGAATTACCGTGTCCCTCTAGTTCAAACAAGGGGAAAGATAGGGGCTCCATTAGGGCTCCTGTTCTCAGCCTAAACTCGTTTTTAGCTGTGCTGCAGGTGATCTCCTTTATTTGAAGACAAAAGATGCATCCCACTCAGCAAAAAAAGGTTTAAAGCAGGGATTTAAATAAACAGAGTCAGCTTTGGTTACGTCAAAAGTCACCAAAAACAGTATTAGAGATTCTAGTATTTTGTTTACCCCTCATCTAAGATGTGCTTCTAGATCAGTGATTCTGAACCAGGACCCCTGCCTTTGATTATACACAAGCAATTAATATAGAAGAACCGGTCTTCATTAAAACAAAAATCTTTTTTAGATTAGGGTTTTGGGCTGCAATAGAGCTAAATGCCCTTTTAAGGGCAATGCCCATCCAAATGCCCTTTTCAGGGCAATGGGGAGCTTAAGTTTTTTTAGTTAGGTTTTTATTTGGGGGGGTTGGTTGTGTGGGTGGTGGGTTTTACTGTTGGGGGGGTATTTGTATTTTTTATTTACAGGTAAAAGAACTGATTTCTTTGGGGCAATTCCCCCGCAAAAGGCCCTTTTAAGGGCTATTTGTAGTTTATTGTAGGCTCAGCCAATAGGATTGAGCTTGCATTCTATTGACTATTCCAATCAGCCAATAGAATGCAAGCTCAATCCTATTGGCTGATTGGATCAGCCAATAGGATGAAAGCTCAATCCTATTGGCTGATTGCAACAGCCAATAGGATTTTTTCAACCTTAATTCCGATTGGCTGATAGAATTCTATCAGCCAAATGGAATCTAAGGGACGCCATCTTGAATGACGTAATTTAAAGGAACCTTCATTCGGGAAGAAGACGTCGTAAGAAGAGGATGCTCCGCGTCGGATGTCTTGAAGATGGAGCTGCTCTGCACAGGATGGATGAAGATAGAAGATGCTTTCTGGGTGAAGACTTCTGCGGGCTTGGATGAAGACTTCGGCCGCTTGGATGAAGACTTCTGCCGGCTTCTTGGAGGATGGATGTCGTATCTTCAAAACTGTAAGTGAATCTTCAGGGGTTAGTGTTAGGATTTTTTAAGGGTGTATTGGGTGGGTTTTATTTTTAGATTAGGGTTTTGGGCTGCAATCGAGCTAAATGCCCTTTTTAGGGCAATGCCCATCCAAATGCCCTATTCAGGGCAATGGGGAGCTTAGTTTTTTTTAGTTAGGTTTTTATTTGGGGGGGGGTTGGTTGTGTGGGTGGTGGGTTTTACTGTTGGGGGGTATTTGTATTTTTTATTTACAGGTAAAAGGGTTAATTTCTTTGGGGCAATGCCCCGCAAACGGCCCTTTTAAGGGCTATTTGTAGTTTATTGTAGGCTAGGTTTTTTTTTTTATTTTGGGGGTGTTTTTTTATTTTCATAGGGGCCTTAGATTAGGTGTAATTAGTTTAAATCTTTGATAATTTCTTTTTTTTTTTGTGTAACTTAGGCCTAGATTTAGAGTTCGGCGGTAGCCGTGAAAACCAGCGTTAGAGGCTCCTAACGCTGGTTTTAGGCTACCGCCGGTATTTGGAGTCAGTGATTAAAGGGTCTAACGCTCACTTTTCAGCCGCGACTTTTCCATACCGCAGATCCCCTTACGTCAATTGCGTATCCTATCTTTTCAATGGGATCTTCCTAACGCCGGTATTTAGAGTCGTTTCTGAAGTGAGCGTTAGAGCTCTAACGACAAAACTCCAGCCGCCGGAAAATAGCAGGAGTTAAGAGCTTTCTGGGCTAACGCCGGTTCATAAAGCTCTTAACTACTGTACGCTAAAGTACACTAACACCCATAAACTACCTATGTACCCCTAAACCGAGGTCCCCCCACATCGCCGCCACTCGATTTAAATTTTTTAACCCCTAATCTGCCGACCGCCACCTACGTTATACTTATGTACCCCTAATCTGCTGCCCCTAACCCCGCCGACCCCTGTATTACATTTATTAACCCCTAACCTGCCCCCCACAACGTCGCCGCCAGCTACTTACAATAATTAACCCCTAATCTTCCGACCGCAAAGCGCCGCCACCTACGTTATCCTTATGTACCCCTAATCTGCTGCCCCTAACACCGCCGACCCCTATATTATATTTATTAACCCCTAATCTGCCCCCCTCAACGTCGCCGACACCTGCCTACACTTATTAACCCCTAATCTGCCGAGCGGACCTGAGCGCTGCTATAATAAAGTTATTAACCCCTAATCCGCCTGACTAACCCTATAATAAATAGTATTAACCCCTAATCTGCCCTCCCTAACATCGCCGACACCTACCTTCAATTATTAACCCCTAATCTGACGACCGGAGCTCATCGCTACTATAATAAATGGATTAACCCCTAAAGCTAAGTCTAACCCTAACACTAACACCCCCCTAACTTAAATATAATTTACATTTAACGAAATTAATTAACTCTTATTAAATAACTTATTCCTATTTAAAGCTAAATACTTACCTGTAAAATAAATCCTAATATAGCTACAATATAAATTATAATTATATTATAGCTATTTTAGGATTAATATTTATTTTACAGGCAACTTTGTAATTATTTTAACCAGGTACAATAGCTATTTAATAGTTACCTAGTTAAAATAATAACAAATTTACCTGTAAAATAAATCCTAACCTAAGATATAATTAAACCTAACACTACCCTATCAATAAATTAATTAAACACAATTCCTACAAATAAATACAATTAAATAAACTAGCTAAAGTACAAAAAATAAAAAAGAACTAAGTTACAAAAAATAAAAAAATATTTACAAACATCAGAAAATTATTACAACAATTTTAAACTAATTACACCTACTCTAAGCCCCCTAATAAAATAACAAAGACCCCCAAAATAAAAAATTCCCTACCCTATTCTAAATTAAAAAAGTTAAAAGCTCTTTTACCTTACCAGCCCTGAACAGGGCCCTTTGCGGGGCATGCCCCAAGAATTTCAGCTCTTTTGCCTGTAAAAAAACCACATACAATACCCCCCCCCAACATTACAACCCACCACCCACATACCCCTAATCTAACCCAAACCCCCCTTAAATAAACCTAACACTAAGCCCCTGAAGATCTTCCTACCTTGTCTTCACCATCCAGGTATCACCGATCCGTCCTGGCTCCAACATCTTCATCCAACCCAAGCGGGGGTTGGCGATCCATCATCCGGTGGCTGAAGAGGTCCAGAAGAGGCTCCAAAGTCTTCCTCCTATCCGGCAAGAAGAGGACATCCGGACCGGCAAACATCTTCTCCAAGCGGCATCTTCGATCTTCTTGCATCCGGTGCGGAGCGGGTCCATCTTGAAGCAGGCGACGCGGATCCATCCTCTTCTTCCGTTGTCTCCCGACGAATGACGGTTCCTTTAAGGGACGTCATCCAAGATGGCGTCCCTTGAATTCCGATTGGCTGATAGGATTCTATCAGCCAATCGGAATTAAGGTAGGAATATTCTGATTGGCTGATGGAATCAGCCAATCAGAATCAAGTTCAATCCTATTGGCTGATCCAATCAGCCAATCAGATTGAGCTCGCATTCTATTGGCTGATCGGAACAGCCAATAGAATGCGAGCTCAATCTGATTGGCTGATTGGATTTAATTAATTTATTGATAGGGTAGTGTTAGGTTTAATTATATCTTAGGTTAGGATTTATTTTACAGGTAAATTTGTTATTATTTTAACTAGGTAACTATTAAATAGCTATTGTACCTGGTTAAAATAATTACCAAGTTGCCTGTAAAATAAATATAAATCCTAAAATAGCTATAATATAATTATAATTTATATTGTAGCTATATTAGGATGTATTTTACAGGTAAGTATTTAGCTTTAAATAGGAATAATTTATTTAATAAGAGTTAATTTATTTCGTTAGATTTAAATTATATTTAACTTAGGGGGGTATTAGTGTTAGGGTTAAACTTAGCTTTAGGGGTTAATCCATTTATTATAGTAGCGGTGAGCTCCGGTCGTCAGATTAGGGGTTAATAATTGAAGTTAGGTGTCGGCGATGTTAGGGAGGGCAGATTAGGGGTTAATACTATTTATGATAGGGTTAGTGAGGCGGATTAGGGGTTAATAACTTTATTATAGTAGCGCTCAGGTCCGCTCGGCAGATTAGGGGTTAATAAGTGTAGGCAGGTGTCGGCGACGTTGTGGGGGGCAGATTAGGGGTTAATAAATATAATCTAGGGGTCGGCGGTGTTAGGGGCAGCAGATTAGGGGTACATAGGGATAACGTAGGTTGCGGCGGTTTACGGAGCGGCAGATTAGGGGTTAAAAAAAATATGCAGGGGTCAGCGATAGCGGGAGCGGCAGATTAGGGGTTAATAAGTGTAAGGTTAGGGGTGTTTAGACTCGGGGTACATGTTAGAGTGTTAGGTGCAGACGTAGGAAGTGTTTCCCCATAGGAAACAATGGGGCTGCGTTAGGAGCTGAACGCTGCTTTTTTGCAGGTGTTAGGTTTTTTTTCAGCTCAAACAGCCCCATTGTTTTCTATGGGGGAATCGTGCACGAGCACGTTTTTGAGGCTGGCCGCGTCCGTAAGCAACTCTGGTATCGAGAGTTGCATTTGCGGTAAAAATGCTCTACGCTCCTTTTTTGGAGCCTAACGCAGCATTTGTTTGAACTCTCGATACCAGAGTTAAATTTATGGTGCGGCCAGAAAAAAGCCCGCGGAGCGTTAACAGCCCTTCTACCGCCAAACTCCAAATCTAGGCCTTAGTGTTTATTTTTTTTTTGTAACTTAGTGTTTGTTATTTTTTGTAACTTAGTTGTTAGTTTTTTGTAACTTAGTAATTTTTTAGTGTAGATTTAAATTATTTGAGTAGGGTTAGGTGTATAAATATATAATATAGTTAATTTAATTTGTAGTTTAATGTAGTTTTAGTATAACAGTTAGGGTAGATTAATTAATAGTTTAATATAGTTTAATGTAATTTAGTATAAGCTAGGGTAGATTAATAGTGATGTCGCAAACCTAAAATTTTGCGTTCGCGAATGGCGGACGCGAACTTCCACAACTGTTCAGGAACGGGCGAACCGGGCGAACCGCCATAGACTTCAATAGGCAGGTGAATTTTAAAACCCACAGGGACTCTTTCTGGCCACAATAGTGATGGAAACGTTGTTTCAAGGGTACTAACACCTGGACTGTGGCATGCCGGAGGGGGATCCATGGCAAAACTCCCATGGAAAATTACTTAGTTGATGCAGAGTCTGGTTTTAATCCATAAAGGGCATAAATCACCTAACATTGCTAAATTGTTTGGAACAACGTGCTTTAAAACATCAGGTATGATGTTGTATCGATCAGGTAGTCTAAGGGTTACGCCCGCTTCACAGTGACAGACCAAACTCCCCGTTTAAATGGACAGTCTACAACAGAATTTGTATTGCTTTAAAAGATAGATAATCCCTTTATTACCCATTTCCCAGTTTTGCATAACTAACACATTTATAGTAATATACTTAACCTCTGTGATTATCTTGTATCTAAGCCTCTGCAAACTGCCCCTTTTTCAGTTCTTTTGACAGACTTGCAGTCTAGCCAATCAGTGCCTTCTCCCAGATAACTTCTCGTGCACGAGCACAGTGTTATCTATATGAAATATGTGAACTAACACCCTCTAGTGGTGAAAAACTGTTAAAACTGTTGCAATCTGAAAGAGGTGGGCTTCAAGGTCTAAGAAATTAGCATATGAACCTCCTAGGTTAAGCTTTCAACTAAGAATACCAATAGAACAAAGCAAAATTGGTGATAAAAGTAAATTGGAAAATTGTTTAAAATTACATGCTCTATCTGAATCATGAAAGTATATTTTGGCCTAGACTGTCCCTTTAACGCACCGCAAACAACCGCAAACAGTCCATTTGCACAACCGCAAACTCCCCATTTGCACAAGGTTGGGTACCAAGCTAGCCATGTCCTGTTCCTTGTCCTCACTGATGTCATTGAAGGTCTCTTCCTCCACCCAGCCACGTACAACACCAAGGGTCCCCGAAAGGTGACAAAAAGCCCCCTGGGACGCCTGCTGTGTTTAGTCTTCCACCTCCTCAAAGCCACCTTCCTCCTCTGACTCCTCTTCTTCAGACTCCTCTCTCTGCGTTGCCTCTCTCTGCATTATTATAAGGTGTGTTAAGTAGTACTATTCCTATCAGTTTAATCCCTGTTACGTCCCCATCAGGAGACGTGTATATGGCATCGATTTTAGGAACCGGGAGATGGAAAAAGATGCTTGGTCGGTCCTCCTACTTCAAATTTGGGGCACTGCGCATGCAATCTAATGTGCCACCAGATAGGAGTGGTGTGTTAAGTAGTACAATTCTTATCAGTTTAATCCCTGTTACGTCCCCTATCAGGGGACGTGTATATGGCATTGATTTTAGGACCTGGGAGATGGAAAAAGATGCTTGGTCGGTCCTCCTACTTCAAATTTGGGGCACTGCGTGTGCAATCTAATGTGCCACCAGATAGGAGTGGTGTGTTAAGTAGTACTATTCCTATCAGTTTAATCCCTGTTACGTCCCCTATCAGGAGACGTGTATATGGCATTGATTTTAGGAACCGGGAGATGGAAAAAGATGCTTGGTTGGTCCTCCTACTTCAAATTTGGGGCACTGCGCATGCAATCTAATGTGCCACCAGATAGGAGTGGTGTGTTAAGTAGTACAATTCTTATCAGTTTAATCCCTGTTACGTCCCCTATCAGGTATTTTGGTTTGGTTTTTGAAGCCACAGTGCAGCACCAGAGGACAGAAAAATTAGGCATGTACACATGCGGCCAGAAAAATTGATGTTTGTTTCCCAGGCAGAAAGTGCCCTAAAACATTGCGGCTTGAACCCTAGTTGGTGGCGGATAAGTCACGCAAGTCATCCGGCATTCAGAGATAAAATACAGCAGCGTGTGGACCATTTTTGGCCCAGGGCAGCTCATCTCATCAGGCCTTTTTTAGTCGAATGTATCGCCCACTGTCAGTCCCTTCGGAATCCATCCCTCATTCATCTTAATAAAGGTGAGGTAATCTAGACTTTTTTGACCTAGGCGACTTCTTTTCTCAGAGACAATACCTCCTGCTGCACTGAAGGTCCTTTCTGACAGGACACTTGAAGCGGGGCAGGCCAGAAGTTCTATCGCAAATTGGGATAGCTCAGGCCACAGGTCAAGCCTGCACACCCAGTAGTCAAGGGGTTCATCGCTCCTCAGAGTGTCGATATCTGCAGGTAAGGCGAGGTAGTCTGCTACCTGTCGGTCGAGTCGTTCTCTGAGGGTGGACCCCGAAGGGCTGTGGCGATTAGTAGGACTTAAAAAGCTCTGCATTTCCTCCATCAACAACACATCTGTACAGCATCCTGTCCTTGCCGCCGTGGTCATGGGAGGAGGAGGATTACTTTCACCTCTTCCCCTGTTAGATTCCCGTTGTGCTGTGACATCACCCTTATACGCTGTGTAAAGCATACTTTTTAATTTATTTTGGAACTGCTGCATCCTTTCCGACTTGCGGGAATTCAGTAACATTTCAAGCACTTTATGCTTATACCGGTGGTCTAGTAGTGTGGACACCCAGTACAGGTCGTTCTCCTTCAGCCTTTTTATACGAGGGTCCCTCAACAGGCACGACAGCATGAAAGACCCCATTTGCACAAGGTTGGATGCCGAGCTACTCATGTCCCGTTCCTCATCCTCAGTGATCTCACTGAAGGTATCTTCTTCCCCCCAGCCACGTACAGCACCACGGGTACCAGATAGGTGACAATGAGCACCCTGGGATGCCTGTTGTGGTTGGTCTTCCTCCTCTTCCTCCTCAAAGCCACATTCCTCCTCTGACTCCTCTTCCTCACAATCCTCTTCCAGCGTTGCCGCAGGTCCAGCAAGCGATGCTGATAAGGCTGTTTCTGGTGGTGATGGTGACCACAACTCTTCCTCTTCCTCTTCACGCTCATCTACGGCCTGATCCAGCACTCTTCGCAGGGCACGCTCCAGGAAGAAAACAAATGGTATGATGTTGCTGATGGTGCCTTCGGTGCGACTGACTAGGTTTGTCACCTCCTCAAAAGGACGCATGAGCCTACAGGCATTGCGCATGAGCGTCCAGTAATGTGGCAAAAAAAATCCCAGCACCGCAGAGGCTGTCCTAGCACCCCGGTCATACAAATAGTCGTTAATGGCTTTTTCTTGTTGGATCAGGCGGTCGAACATTAGGAGTGTTGAATTTCATGTGTCGGGCTGTCGCAAATCAAGCGCCTCACTGGCATTTTGTTTCGCCGCTGGATATCTGAAAAGTGCGCCATGGCCGTGTAGGAACGCCTGAAATGGCCACACACCTTCCTGGCCTGCTTCAGGACGTCCTGTAAGCCTGGGTACTTATGCACAAAGCATTGTACGATCAGATTACACACATGTGCCATGTACGGCACATGTGTCAACTTGCCCAATTTCAATGCCGCCAGCAAATTTCTTCCGTTGTCACTAACCACTTTGCCGATCTCCAGTTGGTGTGGAGTCAGCCACTGATCCACCTGTGCGTTCAGGGCGGACAGGAGTGCTGGTCCGGTGTGACTCTCTGCTTTCAGGCAAGTCAACCCCAAGACGGCGTGACACTGCCGTATCCGGGATGTGGAATAGTACCTGGGGAGCTGGGGGGTGCCGTTGATGTGGAGCAAGATGCATCAGCAGAAGAGGACTCAGCCAAGGAGGTTATGGAAGAGGATGGAGTAGGAGGAGTAGAGGAGGTGGCAGCAGGCCTGCCTGCAAGTCGTGGCGGTGTCACCAACCCCTCTGCAGAGCCACCCATTCCATGCTTGGCAGCCGTCACCAGGTTTACCCAATGCGCAGTGTAGGTGATATACCTGCCCTGACCATGCTTTGCAGACCAGGTATCAGTGGTCAGATGGACCCTTGCCCCAACACTGTGTGCCAGACATGCCATTACTTCCTTTTGCACAATCGAGTACAGGTTGGGGATTGCCTTTTGTGCAAAGAAATTTCGGCCGGGTACCTTCCACTGCGGTGTCCCAATAGCTACAAATTTTTGGAACGCCTCAGACTCCACCAGCTTGTATGGTAAAAGCTGGCAGGCTAAGAGTTCAGACAAGCCAGCTGTCAGATGCCGGGCAAGGGGGTGACTTTGTGACATTAACTTCTTACGCTCATACATATCCTTGACAGACACCTGACTGTGGGCAGATGAGCAGGAACTGCTCAAGGCGAGACACGGAGTGGCGGATGGTTAAGAGGGGGCAAGGAGGACATCAGTGGAGGATGGCGGCTTTGAGTTTGTGTGCTATTTGTACTCATGTGTTGATCCCATAGGCATTTGTGATGTGCGATCATGTGCCTTCACAAAGCAGTTGTACCTAGGTGGGTGTTAACCTTTCGACGACTGAGTTTCTTTTGGCACAGGTTGCAAATGGCATCGCTGTTGTCAGAGGCAGACACACAAAAAAAATGCCACACTGCTGAGCTCTGCGATGACGGCATTCTGGTTGTGGCAACAGCATGCGTTGATTGGCGTGCTGTCTGGCTGACCCCGGGTGCCGATGCATGCTGTCTGACTGTGCCACTAGCTCCTTGCGATGACCTCCCCCTCCTTCCAACTCGTCTCCTCCTCCTCTCTGTCTCCCACTTCTGAACTTTCCCCCTCTTCTTCTTCTAGCGGGCACCCACGTGACATCCACGGACGCATCGTCATCATCAACCGCTTCACTTGTATCTGACAAGTCAACAAAGGAAGCAGCAGCGGGTACAACATCATCATCAACACACCGTACGTCCATGTGTGTAATGCTGCCTGACTGAGACATATTCCTGTTATCTACATCCTCTGGCAATAATGGTTGCGCATCACTATCACTTATTTCTTCCAACCGATGTGTAAATAAGTCCTCTGACAGTTCAAGTGAAGCGGCTGTGGTGCTAGTGTTGGTGGTGGTGGCAGGCGGGCGAGTGGTAACTTGAGAGGTGCCCGAAGCTAAGCTGGAGGAGGAAGGTTCCAAGCAGAAGCTGTAGAAGATTGGGTGTCCTGTGCTAGCCAGTCAACTATGTCCTCAGAGTCAGAAATGTTCGAGTTTGGGGTACGTGGCCTCTGAACACTGGGCATTATTCTAGGGCCAAAGGGAATCACAGCACCACGAACACAACGGCCCCTGCGGGGTGACCTGCCTCTGCCTGTCATTTTTTTTCTGATTAGTGGTACTATGCGTGCAAGCTACTGTGACAACAGATATGAGTGGCACTGTGCACTGGCAGAAGTTGGCAGAGTAGACGCTGTAGGCCTGACACACACGCTTGCAGACAACTAACTGCTATTCAATCTATTACAGTCAAAATTGTATTTTTTTTAAATGTACACTACTGTTACACCACATATGAATTGCACTGGTGTGACACTGTGCCCTGGCAGGCACTGAAACGCACACGTGTGAAGGAAACTGACTGCTATTATTTAACACAATCAAAAAAGTGTTTTTTTTTTAAATCTACACTACTGTTACACCAGATATGAGTTGCACTGGGGTGACACTGTGCCCTGGCAGGCAGGCACTTAAACGCACACGTGTGAAGGAAACTGACTGCTATTATTTAACACAGTCAAAAAAGTGTTGTTTTTTTTAAATCTACACTACTGTTACACCAGATATGAGTTGCACTGGGGTGACACTGTGCCCTGGCAGGCAGGCACTTAAATGCACACGTGTGAAGGAAACTGACTGCTATTATTTAACACAGTCAAAAAAGTGTTGTTTTTTTTTAAATCTACACTACTGTTACACCAGATATGAGTTGCACTGGGGTGACACTGTGCCCTGGCAGGCAGGCAGGCACTTAAACGCACACGTGTGAAGGAAACTGACTGCTATTATTTAACACAGTCAAAAAAGTGTTGTTTTTTTTAAATCTACACTACTGTTACGCCAGATATGAGTGGTGGCACTGGGCAAGTGGGCACAGTATACGCTGTGAGCCTGACACACACGCTGGCAGGTAGGCAACTGCAATTAGAGTACACAGGAAGAAAAAAAAATCAGCCCTAAAAAGGGCTTTTTGGGGTGCTGTCTTTACAGCAGAGATCAGATGAGTCCTTCAGGACTGTAGTGGACACTGAATACACTAGCCTAGCTATAGATTTCCCTACTAAATCAGCAGCAGCTACACTGTCCCTCCTCTCACTAACAATGCAGCTTCCGAATGAATCTAACATGGATGCTGTCCAGGAGGTAGGAGGGTCTGGGAGGGAGGGTCTGCTGCTTATTGGCTGGAATGTGCCTGCTGACTGTGAGGTACAGGGTCAAAGTATTACTCAATGATGACGAATAGGGGGCGAATCGAACATCGCATATGTTCGCCCGCCGCGGCAAACGCGAACATGCTATGTTCACCGGGAACTATTCGCCGGCGAACAATTCGCAACATCACTATAGATTAATTATTAGTTTAATATAGTTTAATATAATTTAGTATAACAGTTAGGGTAGGTTAATAAATAGCTTAATATAGTTTAATGTAATTTTAGTATAACAGTTAGGGTAGGTTAATTAATAGTTTAATATAGTTTAATTTAAATCTAAAGGTAAGTTTTCATTTATTATAAGATAGGGATGAGTTAATATTTAATATAAAGTTAGCGGTTGTTAGGTTTAGGGGTTAATAGTTTAATTTAGTTTATTGCGATGGTGGGGGCTGGCAGTTTAGGGGTTAATAGGTTTAGTAAGTGCTAGTGATGTGGGAGGTCAGGGGTTTAGGGGTTAATACATTTATTTAGTTGCGGTGGGCTCCGGGAGCGGCGGGATAGGGGTTAATAACTTTATGCAGGTGGCAGCGGTGTCGAGGCGGCAGATTAGGGGTTAATAAGTATAATGTAGGTGTCGGCGGTGTCGGGGCGGCAGATTAGGGGTTAATAAGTATAATGTAGGTGGCGGCGGTGTAGGGGGCGGCAGATTAGGGGTGTTTAGACTCGGGGTACATGTTAGGGTGTTAGGTGTAAACATAACTTTTATTCTCCCATAGGAATCAATGGGATATCGGGCAGCAGCGAACATGAGCTTTTGCTGCTTTCAGATTCCCATTGATTCCTATGGCATCCACCACCTCCAGGGCGGCGGATTGAAAACCAGGTACGCTGGGCCGGAATAGTAGCGAGCGTACCTGTTAGATATTTGTTAACTAGCAAAAGTAGTCAGATAGTGCCGAATTTGCATTCGGAACATCTGTAGTGACGTAAGCATCGATCTGTGTCGGACTGAGACCGGCGGTTCGTATGTTAGGTCACAGATTTCAACTTTTGCCGGTCTGTAGGATTTGATAAATAAGGCGAATCAGGCTCTCCACAATTACGCTGCGGAATTCCAGCGTATTTGCGGTTGACGGCTTGATAAATAGGCCTCAATGTATAATATAAAGGAAGTAAGGAAATAAGGAAACAATAAACAAAACGCTTATATCACTACTGTCAGTACATCTGGATCATAGTAAAGGCAGATATAGTTCCACTCTTGGGGGTCGATTTATGAAGCAGCGGATGACTTCTTCCATATATATTTTATACTAATTTCTTGGAAAATATATTATATGTAGTTCAATTTAACTTTACATTGAGTTTCAAACTAAATTTATGCTTACCTGGTAAATTTCTTTCTTTCCAGATATGATGAGTCCACGGCTTGAGTAATTACTGTTGGGAATATCACTCCTGGCCAGCAGGAGGAGGCAAAGAGCACCCCAGTTAAACTGGGGTCCTAAAGCCCGTGTACACAGGCCATTTTTTGCAGTATAGCAGTCCCACCCCTTGCTCTCTCCCCACTCTCTTTTGCTCTCTCTCTCCCCTCTCTTTTGCGCTCTCTCTCCCCTCTCTTTTGTGCTCTCTCTCTCTCCCCTTCTCTTTTGCTTTCTCTCTCCCCCTTTCTCTTTTGTTCTCTCCCTCCCCCCTCTCTTTTGCTCTCTCTCCCCCTCTCTTTTGCTCTCTCTCTCCCCCCTCTCTTGCTCGCTCTCCCCCTCTTTTTTGCTCTCTTTTCCCCCCTCTCTTTTGCTCTCCCCCTCTCTTTTGCTCTCTCTCCCTCCCTCTCTTTTGCTCTCTCTCCCCCTCTCATTTGCTCTTTCTCTCCCCCTCTCTTTTGCTCTCTCTCTCCTCCCTCTCTTGCACTCTCTCCCCCTCTCTTATGCTCTCTCTCTTTCTCTCCCCTCTATTTTGCTCTCTCTCCCCCTCTCTTCTGCTCTCCCCCCCCCCCTCTCTTGCTCTCTCTCCTCCCTCTCTTATGCTCTCTCTCTTTCTCTCCCCTCTATTTTGCTCACTCTCTCTCCCCCTCTCTTCTGCTCTCTCTCTCTACCCCCTCTCTTGCTCTCTCTCCCCCTTCTCTTTTGATCTCTCTCTTCCCCCTCTCTTTTGCTCTCTCTCTCTCTCTCTCTCTCTCTCTCTCTCTCTCTCTCTCTCTCTCTCTCTCTCTCTATCTATCTGCCCCCTCTTTTTTGCTCTCTCTATCTCCCCCACTATTTTGCTCTTTCTCCCCCTCTCTTTTGCTCACTCTCCCCCCTCTCTTGCTCTCTCTCTTCCCCCTCTCTTTTGCGCTCTCTCCTCCCCTCTCTTTTGCTCTCTCTCTCTCTCTCCCCCCTCTCTTTTGCTCTCTATCACTCCCCTCTCTTTTGCTCTCTCTATCTCCCCCCTCTATTTTGCTCTCTCTCTTGCCCCCTCTCTTTTGCTCTCTCTCCTCCCTCTCGTTTGCTCTCTCTCTCCCCTCTCTCTTTTGCTTTCTCTCTTACCCCACTCTTTTGCTCTCTCTCTCTCCCCACTCTCTTTTGCACTCTCTCTCCCCCCTCTCTTTTGCTCTCTCTCCCCCTCTCTTTTGCTCTCTCTCTCCCCCCTTGCTTTTGCTCTCTCTCTCCCCTCTCTCGTTTGCTCTCTCTCTCCCCCTTCTCTTTTGCTCTCTCTCACCCCTCTCTTTTGCTTTCTCTCTCCCTCCTCTCATTTGCTCTCTTTCCCCCTCTCTTTTGCACTCTATCCCCCCTCTCTTTTGTTCTCTCTCTCCCCCCCTCTCTTTTGTGCTCTCTCTCCCCCCTCTCTTTTGCTCTCTCTCTCCCCCCTCTCTTTTGCTCTCTATCTCTCCCCTCTCTTTTGCTCTCTCTATCTCCCTCTATCTTTTGCTCTCTCTTTCCCCCTCTCTTTTGCTCTCTCTCTCCCCCTCTCTTTTGCTCTCTCTCTCACCCCTCTCATTTGCTCCCTCTCCCCCCTCTCTTTTTCTCTCTCTCTTTCTATACCCTCTCTTTTGCTCTCTCCCTCCTCTATTTTGCGCTCTCTCCCCTTTCTCTTTTGCTCTCTCCCCCTATCTTTTGCTCTCTCCCCCTCTCTTTTGCTCTCTCTCTCTCTCTCCCTCTCTTTTGCTCTCTCTCTCTCTCCCCCTCTCATTTGCTCTCTCTCTCCCCCTCTATTTTGCTCTCTCTCTCAGCCCCCTTTCTTTTTTCTCTCTCTCCCCCACTCTTTGGCTCTCTCTCTCTCTCCGCCCTTTTTTGCTATCTCTCCCCCCCCTCTTTTGCACTCTCCCATCGGCCACGCCCCCCACCACAACTGTTCCCGCTGGTCATGCCCTCATCACAGTGCTCCCGCTGGCCATGACCCCTCACCATGGCCGCTCTTGCCTGGCCATGACCCCATCACAGGGTGCCCAGCCACACACCCGCCACGCCCACTTCCGCCCACCCTGTCTGCTGTCTGATCCTAACAGCCAGGTATGTTTGTCCTTGCGTAGTCTACTGCACATGAGAGCTTCAGACAAACATACCTGGCCTTTTATATTATAGGATGGGCTAGATTACAAGTGGAGCACTATTTAGTGCTTTCTCTAGAGTGCTAATTGCACTAGAAGTAAACTTGTTGCACACATCGGGTTGCACTTGTATTATGAGTTGAAAGTAAAAAGTTTGCACTCTCGCGCTAACCCGGCGTGTTATATTGCGCGCACTCATGTTCTCATGTGGGCTAACCCGACATGAAAATATGAATATTTCACATTCCAATATTCTTCACATAGAAAAATATGTTCTATTTATTCATAAATACATATTTCTATATATATCTGATGATATTTTGGTACAATATATATCTATATCAAGCTCATCAGCACCAACAGAACTGGCCTGCGGAGTTCCACAAGGATCTATCCTGTCTCCCATACTATTCGCAATTTACTTACTACCACTGAGGGACATCATTAACTGACATGGCCTAAGGTATCATTGTTACGCTGATGACACACAACTCTACTTCTACTTTGCTCCAAATACTACAGACCCAGCATGCCGCATAAACAGTTGCTTAACAGACCTCATAGAATGGATGAATGCTAGCTGTTTTAAAGTGAACCCAGACAAAACAGAGTTACTCTTGGTGAGGGGACCCCGGGCATCAAAAATATCCCACGATCACCCAACTGGCCTGGAGCTTGGAGGCTCTGAACTCGTTAGTTCAGCAAAGGTACAAAACCTCGGAGTGCTGATCAGGGGCGGACTGACAAGTCGGGCAATTCGGCCCTTGCCCGAGGGCCCGGCTTCTTTGAGAGGGCCCTTCCTAACCACTGCAGGCAGTTGTATCATACTGCATTAAGGATTTTTTATTATTATAATAATTATTTTACATTAACCTTTTTTTTTTGGCTGCAATTTTTTTGGGGGGCTGTGAGCTGTGAGAAGATATTGATTTTTAGAATTATTTACATATAAAAGTTTATTTCCCGCGCACAGGCAGTCCAAGTGCTGCACGCACAGTTTTGAAAGAGACAGAGGAAGTGGGTGGAGCAGATGATGATCTGCATCTGCAAGTCTCCTGTGAGCTGTACTGTTAGGATCTGTTATAATGCTGGATCCGTGTTTACTTGAGGGAGAATGTGGTAAGAAGCAGATATTTTTTCTTCTCTTGCTGGTTCTGATTGCTTCACCACTGCTCACCATCACCTCCCTTTATGTACAGGAGAACCCTCAACCTTTAACCTTATGATCATGGCAGCCGGGCAGCTGTACAAAACACCACACTCGTTCATGCTGTCAGTGCAAAGGGACAAATCATTCATGATTTCAAGTTGTAATCTGCTCATAATATATGTTACTTGTTCATATTCACTATATGTTAATGTTAGAACCATTTATTTTTCAGTTAGATTTTAGAAAACAGTCTTTCTACTAACACCCTAAATGTTTTATTACAATGTCTGCCTCTAAACCTACTGAGCTTTGGGTGCACGCACATACAGCAAAATAACACTGTAATGCTGCTTTACAAAACCAATACTGTACTTAGCAGCTTCAGGTTATATCCCTATCTGTCACTTTTCTGTTGTGAGTCGCAGATGGGGGAGGAGGCTTGGTTGTTGCCTAGTCAACCAGAAAGCGTCCTCCCTGTAGTTCAAAAGGCAGCTGTCCGTGTCTGCAGGTTATCATCTGAACTGCTTTAGGGTAAGAGCCTTAGCTTTGTTTATCTTTGTTTTAAAAAAAATCTAATGTAAACTGCTGCTTATCTCACAGTTTAAAAAACAAAGCTCACTTCATGCAGCTCTGCTAATTGCAATAACTTTTTAGGGAACAACTTGAACACTGCTTTAAAGTTGCTCCTATAAACAAATGCAGGCTAGTTCCAGATTTCTGTCATGCTTTGCAGGGGTTAAAGTTAAGCAATTATTTTGTATTAGGGGGCCAATAAATAGGGCAGCACCAGTAGTTTCACAGCCCACTAAGTAAAGTTCCACATGGACCATCACTGCAAAGTACTTTGCCTATGATTGATGCTATCTCACATAGAAGAGAAGGCAGATTATTTAATCTAAATAGACAGAAGACTGGCTACATCTGGCTAGTAAGACACAAAAGTCCTTTTAATCGTTCATCTCTTTTAGCTTGATTGTTATAACTTTTATTACACACTTAATTCAGGGCTTTAACTCCTACTTGCTTGCCTCTGTCTACTCTTGGAAAAGTACCTATAAATAGGACAAACAAATTAAATAAATAAGTAATTTAAGATGATGCAGAGTATGGATCTTGTTCTGTAGTCAAATATGTTTCAGTGCATGTAGGGTAGTGTTTGTGTGGTGTGTTGCAGTGTTTGGTGTGTGATTCAGGTGTGTGTAGTGTTTGTGTGGGGGGTGTTACAGAGTTTGTGGTGTGTGAGTCAGATGTGTGTGTGCGCAGTGTTTGTGTGAGTCAGGTGTGTGTGTGCAGTGTTTGTGTGAGTCAGGTGTGTGTGTGTGTGTGTGTGCAGTGTTTGTGTGAGTCAGGTGTGTGTGTGTGTGTGTGCAGTGTTTGTGTGAGTCAGGTGTGTGTGGGAGTCAGATGTCTGTGTGTTTGTGAGTCAGATGTGTGTGTGTGTGTGTGCAGTGTTTGTGTGAGTCAGGTGTGGGAGTCAGGTGTTTGTGTGCAGTGTTTGTGTGAGTCAGATGTGTGTGTGTGTGTGCAGTGTTTGTGAGTCAGATGTGTGTGTGTGCAGTGTTTGTGGGAGTCGGGTGTGTGTGGGAGTCAGATGTGTGTGCAGTGTTTGTGAGTCAGATGTGTGTGTGTGCAGTGTTTGTGTGAGTCAGGTGTGTGTGCACAGTGTTTGTGTGAGTCAGATTTGTGTGTGTGTGCAGTGTTTGTGCGAGTCAGATGTGTGTGTGTGGGTGCAGTGTTTGTGTGAGTCAGATGTGTGTGTACAGTGTTTCTGTGAGTCAGGTGTGTGTGTGTGTGCCGTGCTTGTGTGAGTCAGGTGTGTGTGTAATGACTTTAAGGAAAAAATTGTCTCTTTATATGGCAAGTAAAAACATGGTGGGGGAGGGGCATATGAGGTGGGAGGAGGTGTGTGTGCAGTGTTTGTGAGTCAGATGTGTGTGTGTGTGTGCAGTGTTTGTGTGAGTCAGGTGTTTGTGTGCAGTGTTTGTGTGAGTCAGATGTGTGTGTGTGTGCAGTGTTTGTGTGAGTCAGGTGTGTGTGGGAGTCAGATTTGTGTGTGTGTGCAGTGTTTGTGAGTCAGATGTGTGTGTGTGCGTGTGCAGTGTTTGTGGGAGTCAGGTGTGTGTGGGAGTCAGATGTGTGTGCAGTGTTTGTGAGTCAGATGTGTGTGTGTGCAGTGTTTGTGGGAGTCAGGTGTGTGTGCACAGTGTTTGTGTGAGTCAGATTTGTGTGTGTGTGCAGTGTTTGTGTGAGTCAGGTGTGTGTGCACAGTGTTTGTGTGAGTCAAATGTGTGTGTGTGTGTGTGTGTAGTGTTTGTGTGAGTCAGATGTGTGTGGGCAGTATTTGTGTGAGTAAGATGTGTGTGGGCAGTATTTGTGTGAGTCAGGTGTGTGTGTGCAGTGTTTGTGTGAGTCAGGTGTGTGTGTGTGAGTCAGATGTGTGTGTGTGTGCAGTGTTTGTGTGAGTCAGATGTGTGTGTGTGTGTGTGCAGTGTTTGTGTGAGTCAGATGTGTGTGGGCAGTGTTTGTGTGAGTCAGGTGTGTGCAGTGTTTGTGTGAGTCAGGTGTGTGAGTCAGATGTGTGTGTGTGTGTGCAGTGTTTGTGTGAGTCGGGTGTGTGTGTGTGTGCAGTGTTTGTGTGAGTCAGATATGTGTGTAAGTCAGGTGCGTGTGTGTGTACGCAGTGTTTGTGTGAGTCAGGTGTGTGTGTGCAGTATCTGTGTGAGTCAGATGTGTATGTATGTGTGTGTGTGCAGTGTTTGTGCGAGTCAGATGTGTGTGTGTGGGTGCAGTGTTTGTGTGAGTCAGATGTGTGTGTACAGTGTTTCTGTGAGTCAGGTGTGTGTGTGTGTGTGTGCCGTGCTTGTGTGAGTCAGGTGTGTGTGTAATGACTTTAAGGAAAAAATTGTCTCTTTATATGGCAAGTAAAAACATGGTGGGGGAGGGGCATATGAGGTGGGAGGAGCAAGGGAGGTGGGAGGGGCACATGAAATGGGAGGGGCAATAGGGTAGGAGGAGGAGATGAGGAGGTAGATAGGTGGAGCAAAGGGGAGGTGGGGGGCCCTGCCACACTTTTGCCCGGGGGCCCTTGTTGGTCTCAGTCCGTCCCTGGTGCTGATTGACGCTGGACTATCTTTTAAACAGCAGATTTCCTCCGTAATAAAATCTGCCTGCTTTCATCTGAAAAACATAGCCAGGATACAACACTTAATTCCACCGGATGATATGCCAACATTAATCCATGCATTTGTATCCTCTAGGCTAGATTACTGCAATGCACTTTACTTGGGCCTCCCAAAAAAAAGAACTCCATCGCCTTCAGACAGTACAAAACGCAGCAGCAAGACTATTGACCAATCAAACTCGCTCCTGCCACATAACACCTGTTCTCCACTACCTGCATTGGCTTCCAATTAAATGGCGAACATATTTTAAAATTGGCCTGCTGACCTTCAAAGCCTTAAACAACCAAGGCCCACAGTACCTGAAAGAGCTCCTGACACCCTACATCCCATCCCGTTCACTTAGGTCAGCCAACACATCCCTCCTCTCAGTGCCAAGAATAAGGACAAACTCAGACTCCAGAGCATTCTGCCACGCTGCCCCTACTTTCTGGAACTCTTTACCGTGCGCAATCAGAGAGGCACCGTCCTTACAGACTTTTAAAAAAAAGCTAAAGACCCACCTCTTCCATCAGGCATTCAGTCCGCTTATCTGACCTTCAGAAACTCCTAACTTTTATGTCTTTTGTTGGTATATTTGTAAAGTGCTTTGAGTCTCACAGGGAGAAAAGCGCTATATAAATCGCAAATTATTATTATTATTATATATGATTAATAGATATAGGTATGGATATATAAAGATATATATATAGGAATAACTATTTACAAATACATAGACCATATTCTGCTATGTGCAGAACATTGGAATGTGAAATATTTACAGTAAATACACAGTTACACACTTTATTAAAAATGAATAATTGCATAAATATGCTTTTACATTTTTTTATTTACTTAACTGCAACGGGCTCCAATGCACTTATATATATCTATATATTTATACATATGTATTTATGTGTTTTATATGTGTATATATCTGTGTAAATACATGTATACACATATAAATACATATGTATACATATATATTCATACATATACATCTTTATAGTTTTATATGTTTTGTTCTCAATGTTAAAGCCCTTTGACTGCCTTTTTTTCCCTAACACCTGAGACCTCATATCTTTGAGCCCTTATAACTTTTTAATGCAATTTTTTTTTTAAATAATTTTTATTAGCTGGTGTTATTATGAGTTTAAGTGTACTTTGTAATGTACTTTTGATGTGTTTTGTAAGACTTTTTTGTTTTGCAAAACAGTTAACCACAGCTCTGAGTATGCGCTAACCCAACAAGCGTTAACTTGAATTGTGCTCAAGCGATCACATTTACTTTCAACTTATAAGACGCAATTCAACCTGTGTGCAAATGATTGTGAAAACCCTATATCGCTTGCGCACAAACACTTGCGCTCCACTCGTAATTCGGCCCAAAATGGCCAAAAGTATGTGGACACCTGACTATCACACCTATATGAGATTGTTTGATATTGCAGTCCAGTCAAAATTAAACATTTATGATTTTGATAGGGCATGCAATTTTAAACAGCTTTACAATTTACTTTTATCATCAAATTTGCTTTGTTTTATTGGTATTCTTTGTTGGAAGCTAAACCTAGGTAGTCTCATATGCTAATTTGTAGCCCTTGAAGACTGCTTCTTATCTCAGTGCATTTTGACAGTTTTTCACAACTAGACAGCACTAGTTTATCTGTGCTATAAAGATAACATTGTGTTCACTCCCGTATAGTTATTTATCAGCACTGATAAGCTAAAATGCAAGTCTATCAAAAGAACTGAAATAAGTGGGTAGTCTGCAGAGGCTTAGATACAAGGTAATCACAGAGGTAAAAAGTGTATTAATATAACTGTGTTGTTTATCTAAAACTGGGTAATAAAGGAATTATCTATCTTTTTAAACAATAAACATTTTCAAGTTGACTGCCCCTTTAATATGGAGTTGGTACACACATATAGACATAAATAGAAATGCACTGGAGCTCTCTGCAGTATTCATATTTAGGTGTTATACTGGGTATTTACTGTAATATATATAAATATATATATATATATATATATATATATATATATATATATATATATATATATATATACAGTATACTGTATATATATATATATACTGTATATACACAGTATCTCACATTTTTGCAAATATTTTATTATATATTTTCATGTGACAACACTGAAGAAATTATACTTTGCTACAATGTAAAGTAGGAAGTGTACAGTCTGTAAAGTGTAAATTTGCTGTCCCCTCAAAATAACAACACACAGACATTAATGTCTAAACCGTTGGCAACAAAAGTGAGTACACCCCCAAGTGGAAATGTCCAAATTGGCCCAAAGTGTCAATATTTTGTTTGGCCACCATTATTTTCCAGCACTGACTTAACCATCTTGGGCATGGAGTTCACCAGAGCTTCACAGGTTGCCACTGAATTCCTCTTCCACTCCTCCATGACAACATCACGGAGCTGGTGGATGTTAGAGACCTTGCGCTCCCCCACCTTCCATTTGAGGATGCCCCACAGATGCTCAATAGGGTTAGGTCTGGAGACATGCTTGGCCAGTCCATCACCTTTACCCTCAGCTTCTTTAGCAAGGCAGTGGTCGTTTTGGAGGTGTGTTTGGGGTCTTTCACATGTTGGAATACTGCCCTGCGGCCCAGTCTCTAAAGGGAGGGGATCATGCTCTGCTTCAGTATGTCACAGTATATCTTAGCATTCATGGTTCCCTCAATGAACTGTAGCTCCCCAGTGCTGGAAGCACTCATGCAGGCCCAGACCATGACACTCCCACCACCATGTTTGACTGTAAGGCAAGACACACTTGTCTTTGTACTCCTCATCTGGTTGCCGCCACACACGCTTGACACCATCTGAACCGAATAAGTTTATCTTGGTCTCATCGGACCACAGGACATGGTTCCAGTAATCCATGTCCTTAGTCTGCTTGTCTTCAGCAAACTGCAGGCTTTCTTGTGCATCATCTTGAGAAGAGGTTTCCTTCTGGGACGACAGCCATGCAGACCAATTTGATGCAGTGTGCGGCGTATGGTCTGAGCACTGACAGGTTGACCCCACCCCTTCAACCTCTGCAGCAAGGCTGGCAGCACTCATACCTCTATTTCCCAAAGACAACCTCTAAATATGACGCTGAGCACGTGCACTCAACTTCTTTGGTCGACCAAGTCGAGGCCTGTTCTGAGTGGAACCTGTCCTGTGACACCGCTGTATGGTCTTGCCCAACGTGCTGCAGCTCAGTTTCAGGGTCTTGGCAATCTTCTTATAGATTAGGCCATCTTTATGTAGAGCAACAATTCTTTTTTTCAGATCCTCAGAGAGTTATTTGCCATGAGGTGCCATGTTGAACTTCCAGTGACCAGTATGAGAGAGTGTGAGAGTGATAACACCAAATTTAACACACCTGTTCCCTATTCACACCTCAGACCTTGTAACACTAATGAGTCACATGACACTGGGGAGGGAAAATGGCTAATTGGGCCCAATTTGGACATTTCCACTTAGGGGTGTACTCACTTTTGTTGCTAACGGTTTAGACATTAAAGTCTGTGTGTTGAGTTATTTTGAGGGGACAGCAAATGTACAGTGTTATACAGGCTGTACACTCACTACTTTACATTGTAGCAACGTGTCATTTCTTACCTTTGTCACATGAAAGATATTATAAAATATTTACAAACATGTGAGGGGTGTACTCACTTTTGTGAGATACTGCACGTATAGATATATTGTACCAAAATACTATCAGATATATATAGAAATATGTATTTATGAATAAATAGAATATATTTTGCTATGCGAAGAACGCTGGAATGTGAAATATTTCTATTTTCATGCTGGGTTAGCGCATTTGAGAATATGTGATCAGGTTTGTGTGCAATTAGGGTGTAAGGTCTTCCCGCCATTTTTTTTGCTTCATTAACTTCTATCGGCGAATAAATTATCGCATGCAATATTCTTAGTTCAGATTTTTACATGCGTTGAATTAGCGCAAGTAAAAACAGTTAACTTTTAACTTGCAATATGAGCACTACCCGACGCGTTCAAAAAGCTTGCTTCTGGCGGAGTTAAAGCTAGAACAGGAGCGTTAAATAGCACTCCACTTGCAATATGGCCCATAGTCCTGCAAAAACAGAACACAACACAGATGAAAGTCACCACGTACAGAGCAAGATTACAAAGAGCGCGTTATGAGTTTTCCGCGCACAATGTGGTCTTTGAAAAATCATGATTGCACGCGTGCATTTGCCTTTTACGCAACAATCCTTTCCGCGCTCGAGGAGCTGTAGTTAACAGTTTTGCGAAACATAAAAGTTTCAGAAAACACTTCAAAAATACATTACAAAGTAAAGTTACACTCATATTAACACTGTCTCATAAAAATTTTATATAAAAAAAATATTCCACACAAAAGTTATAAGGGCTTAAAGACAGGATATTGCGGGTGTTAGGGGGGGGGGACTGACGCAGGGATTTTACATTGACATAAATACACATTGAGAAACATGGATTTATATGTATAGAGATATGTTTAACTATGGAGATAATACAAATATTTTACATTACAATCTTATGCGCATTAAACAATATCTCAGAGGGATTTTCAATGCGATATTTGCATATAGATCTAGAGATATCTAGAGATATATCTATTCATATACATATCTCGCAGTAAATAGATTTATCAGTCCAAATATCATCAAATATATATAGAAATATTTATTGAGAAATAAATAGAACATATTCCGTTTTGCAATATGAAATATTTGCATTTTCATCTAGACTTTTGAAGGATAATACGTCACAGGCTTTGCACAACATATTGGCGCATATTTATCGCTCCGTATGGAGCTTGATGCCCTGTGTTTCAGGCTCGCCGGAAACAGAAGTTATGAAGCAGCGGTCTAAAGAATGCTGCTCCATAACTTGTCTGCCTGCTCGGAGGCAGTGGACAGAAATCAACCCGATCGGAAACGATCGGGTTGATTGACACCACCTGGCCACGAATCTGCAGGGGGTGGCATTGCACCAGCAGTTCACAAGAACTGCTGGTGCAATGATAAATGCCGACAGCGTATGCTGTCGGCATTTATCGATGTGCAGCGGACGTAATACGCTACATCGTATCATGTCCGCTCACACTTTTCATAAATTGACTCCATTGTTTTTTGTTTTTTTTCTATTTGTCTTTTCCTTCGACTTCTATGGGGAATACGTGAACGCGCATGCGATTTCGCAGTTTGTATTACACGGCTTAACGCGCGCCCAAAAAGTTATTTTGCAACTTATAATAGCTGCACAACCCCAAATGCGAAAAAGCCATAACGTGTGCTGTGTTTTCGCAACTGATTTGCCGCGCTATTGTAATCTTGCTCACAGTGTCCAATAGACTTCCAAAAATATATAATAAAATATATACTGTATATGAGCTGGGACACTGTGAATTTCCAGCATGTTCCTAATAGCACTTTGAGTTTTGTTGGATGTCAGAATACAACAAAGATTGAGTTCTTGGATATCGAAGTATCAGTCGATAATGGGTCAATTGTGACAGATTTACATAGAAAACCGACTAGTGGTAATACTATTCTTAACTATAGATCTTGTCATCCTCAACATGTACTCAAAGCTATCCCTAAGGGCCAATTTATTAGGGCAAAGAGAATTTGCTCCAGTGAGACCCTATATAAAAAGCAGAGCGAGGATCTGTGTAGTAGACTCCAACACAGGGGATACAATAACCAATTATTGTTTAAAACTAGTCAAGTTGTAGATAACATGCCACGTGAGTCCCTTTTGCAATATAAGAAGGAAAGTAAATTATCTTCTAGCATTCCTAATTTACCCAATAAGGTGGTCTTCAGTACTCCATACAGTTTGGAATACAGAAAGATCTGTGACATTGTACAAGAAAGTCTTCCTATTCTGCAAACTGATCCTGTTCTGGAGAAAGTGATCTCCAGTGGTGTGAAATTTGTGTCCAGAAAGGCAAAGAGCATTCAAAATTATGTATCCCCTTCTTTTTTACCTGAAATTAAAAGAAGTACTTGGTTACCCACTAGATCAGGCTGTTTTAAATGTAGAGGCACTAGATGTATCACCTGTGACCATATTACGGAAGGGAATACTTTTCAATCATATAGCACAGGGAAACAATATACAATTAGGTACAATCTTAACTGTAATTCAACACACATAGTGTATCTCATGACATGTAAAGGCTGCCAGGTCCAATACTTAGGAAAAACTAAAAGAAGGTTGAGGGACAGAGTATTGGAGCATATCAGAGATATAAATGACCCAGATATTTTCACCTCAGTGGCCTCACATTTCAAATTTGACCATCAGGGGGATTCTTCCCTAGCATTTTTCCAGGCAATTGACCATGTCCCCTTCTCCAAGAGAGGGGGGGACAGGGAATACCAGTTAAGTAAGAAGGAGGTCAGGTGGATCTTTAATATGAACACCAGGACACCCTCTGGTTTAAATATTGAGTCAGACGTTAATTTGTTTGTATAGTATACTACATCCTGACATTGTATATAATGAGACTTCTTTTCATTCATTTTTTTGATTATATTTTTTTTTTTTTTTTATTGTCTTTTTTTATTTTTTATTGTCTCATTTGTTGTTTAACATATTGTTTTTGTGGTAAGAATTTTATATTTTAGATGCACAAAATAAGCTTACAAGTATAACTGTTTTATTATAAATTGCATTTATATATTTCTTACTGAAAACAATTGTATAACAATGCTGTCCTGTACTGACACTGTCTATTGCAGCCTATGTATATGAGGGGTTAAAAATTAGTTTACACATTAAATCTAAAGTACTCAATGTAACACACCTGTCTAATTAACATGATACCTCTCTATTTAGGCTTACAGACCAGTACACATTTTTAAGCAGTGAACAAGTGAGGCAGCCCCTCACGAAACGCGTATGTTTGTTGTTACTGCACTGTAACCTACGGAGCATTCCGTACGGTGCTTTTTTCTGCATGCCCTTTTTGTTTTTATAAGCACTGTTTGTACCTATGATAATAAACCTGCTTTTGTTGCATCTTACTCACTGTGCCTTTGGATTTGTGGCGGATGGTTAGCCGGTCTCCTCATTGTATGCAGCACTTTGGGGTGCTTTTGTGAGATGTGAGTACCCCGAGTTACCAGTTGTGATTGTGAGATCAAAAGCCTGATTGATACGCACATGTGGCGCCTTCTTTGTTTTTTTGTTAACGTTTTAAGAGTTGATACTGGATGTGATTATGTAGCAGCTAACCACTAAAACTATGTAAGCTTTATTGAGACAGATAAAACTCTACACATTAATACATACATTTTCATGGTGTGACACTTAATCAGGATGTTTTATAACCTTCTGCTGTTGTATCTGTTTCAATTAAAGTTTTAATATTTTGCTCCAGTTGTATAGGTTTATCATCAACATTAAACAATGCTGTGTGTTCATGATTGGTTTATAATTATCACTACTGTTACCATCATGCTTCTAAACAGTGCACATATACTCTGTTGTTATACAGCACAACCTGTTCATTTTCTTGTATATACTCATGATCATTACACAGTTCAGTGTGTTCATTATCACTGTATTCTCAACATCATTATACAGTGAACATGTTTATAAGTAATAGATGCACATCATTATTATACAGAGTACTGTTAATTATCATTTTGAAGCAGGCGCCACAACAAAGTGTTAGAGAGACAGGCCAACAAAGAATAGCACATAATTTACATGGTTGTCAATAATGTGTGAATGTACAAACATGTGTATATACGAGATTGACAAAGAGTGGTAGAGGACACAGATGCATGTGTATGTGCTTGTGAAGGCATGTGCATGTGTGTATGGGTGTGTGAGGGCATGTATATGTGTGTATGGGTGTGTGAGGGCATGTGTATGTGTGTATGGGTGTGTGAGGGCATGTGCATGTGTGTATGGGTGTGTGAGGGCATATGCATGTGTGTATGGGTGTGTGAGGGCATATGCATGTGTGTATGGGTGTGTGAGGGCATGCGCATGTGTGTATGGGTGTGTGAGGGCATGTGCATGTATGTATGGATGTGTGAGGGCTTGTGGGTGTGTGTGTGTGAGGGTATGTGCATGTGTCTATGGGTGTGTGAGGGCATATGCATGTGTGTATGGGTGTGTGAGGGCATGTGCATGTGTGTATGGGTGTGTGAGGGCATGTGCATGTGTGTATGGGTGTGTGAGGGCTTGTGGATGTGTGTATGGGTGTGTGAGGGCATGTGCATGTGTGTATGGGTGTGTGAGGGCATGTGCATGTGTGTATGGGTGTGAGAGGGCATGTGCATGTGTGTATGGGTGTATGAGGGCATATGCATGTGTGTATGGGTGTGTGAGGGCATGTGCATGTGTGTATGGGTGTGTGAGGGCATGTGCATGTGTGTATGGGTGTGTGAAGGCTTGTGGATGTGTGTGTGTGAGGTTATGTGCATGTGTGTATGGGTGTGTGAGGGCTTGTGGATGTGTGTGTGTGAGGGTATGTGCATGTGTGTATGGGTGTGTGAGTAGGGTTGCCAGCTGTGCTCCATAAAAATACCGGAAGACCTATTGGTGACTGGACACGGGACATAGCTGGGTTCACACAATGTCCCCACTAATGCTCAACCTTAGGCCCCACCCTTGATCCCACCACATATATTTGTCACCCCTTGGTTGCCAGTAACACATGTAAGTAGTAGTGATGTGAACCCCTTGGCTGCCAGAAAGTAAACACCCAGCAACGATTGAACACCCCCATGGTTGCCTGTAACACATAAAATAGAAAATGCACAGTGTAACTTTTTTGAGTCATATTTCTAAATGCATAAAGGCCTAGAAGGCCCCTTACATTTAGTTGACAGGGGTCTTTAAGGGTCCAGTATTTTAGTACAGATTGTACTGCACAGCCTAAAATAATACAGGACACCCTATTTTTATGGTTCAGATCAACTATAATTAATATAAAATTGATACAGACATAAAAGCTTCTAAATGTGTGGAATCTACTATTAAATAATGACAGACCTAGCACCTGTAGTTTCCTAGCTACACTGCACAATTACAAATGCTAATTAGTATAGCTTGTAACCCCAGAGGTAATCACATTACATGATCCTGAGGCTCAGCCACAGCTCTGTAGATATTACCAAACCAAAGCAGTTATTGACATTTTAATCATCTATTCCCAACATATAAGCAGTGGAAACTCAGTATTTATAATGGGAATTTTGTTAGAACTTAAAGGGACAGTAAACACCTTGTAATTACAAGACATTTGTTACCATCCTACAGAATAACATATAAGCCAAGTGTAAACATATGTTCAACAAAATAAAATCCTGTTTAATGCAATTAGTTTTCAATAGAAAAACCACACCCAACACTTGCCTTATTTGCAAGAGCCAAATAAGTTTGAGTCGCAGACAACAAGGCTAATAATTGCCATTAAGTTAGTATAAAGTGAATTGTTTTGCAGTTGTTATCTATTAAAGCCAATTAGGAAAAGATTTAATGCAGAGTTAGCTCTGAAATGTCAGCAGGGTACAGTTCCAACTCAATGTACAATTTTCAGAGCTAATTACATGAAAGGGGCAAAATAAATAATGAGTATATTACAAAGTTGTTTTATTATGCATAATTAAACATCTTATGTTAAAGTTACATTAATTACACTAACTTACATTCATGGTATTATGTGATGCCTGGTTGTCATGGTGACAGTCTTAGGGAAGTGGCTTATGTGATGCAGCAGTTATGTCACAAAACCAACTGATAACACAAAGCAATCACCCTCATAACTGCTGCTCACATTACTAGAGTTGTCAGACTGATCCTGCTGAGCTTCAGTAATCACTGACATGTAAATATTAGTTATCTAATATCTTTATTTTACAGCTAGCACATTACAGTACAGCTTGGCTTTACAACTACAGTTCTGTTTATGTGCTGGTGAGAAGAACAGTGACTGCCTCCAACACAATGCAAATGGCATCCGGTGGGAGCTGCAGGTATGAACACCAATTACTACAGATAGTGTTACCATGATCACCCCAACTCAGTAACTGAATAATACTAAGTCATCTTTATATACACTGTAAAATAATACAGATAAATGACAGAAGTAATAGCTTAAACATTGTAGCTTCCTATGGACACCAGTACTCTGAGACAAAACATAACATACAAACTGTACATAATAATGATCAATATTATATTCACACCTTTATTTAAAAATAAATATAATATAATAAATATATTTATATATAATTATGTAAATATATTTTAGCATTATAAGTATTATAGCCATAACTGTAGGATACACCAATGCCTTTCTGTGCTTCCTCTACATATCTTTATCAAACTTGCAGCTGGCAGTAAAGGCTTTAAACCAGCTTTAATGATGGTAAGAATTACTGCATCATTAGTCTGCAAATGCTCTAAAGGAATGACTTCTAGTAAAAGCCTAGAATATAAACCCCACGGCATGGGTCTGCAATTTATATGCTGCAAACTCACTGGTGTTGGGACTAGGGTTGCCACCTCAGCCATGTTTTCTTGGACACTTATGAGTTACACATGCTGCAGGGTGTGCAGGGAGGAACATCTATTGTGTTTCTGGACAGCACTATTCATATTCCCCCTGCACACCCTGCAGCATGTGTAACTTATAAGTGTTCTGTATTTTAAGGGACGGGTGGCAACCCTAGTTGGGACCCTCATTAAACACTGTACTGTAAGGTGCAGCATCTGAAGTAGCTGTTTTTTCTGCTTGACCCGGATGAAGAAAAGGCAACTGATGATCTGAAATAAATTCAGATCAAACTGATGCACATCTGGCCAGCAGTATACACGCTGATGGTAGATTTCCTCACGCTGCAAACCAACTGTGGTGGGACCCTCATTAAATAATGTACTGTAAGGTGCAGCATCTGATGCAGCTGTCTGTTCTGCTTGACCTGGATGAAGAAAAGGCAACTGGTGATCTGAAATAAATTCAGATCAGACGGATGCACATCTGGCCATCAGTATACACGCTGATGGTAGATGTCCTCATGCTGCAAACCAACTGTGGTGGGACCCTCATTAAATAATGTACTGTAAGGTGCAGCATCTGATGCAGCTGTTTGTTCTGTTTGACCTGGATGAAAAAAAGGCAACTGATGATCTGAAATAAATTCAGATCAGACTGATGCACATCTGGCCAGCAGTATACATGCTGATGGTAGATGTCCTCACGCTGCAAACCAACTGTGGTGGGACCCTCATTAAATAATGTACTGTAAGGTGCAGCATCTGTTGCAGCTGTTTGTTCTGCTTGACCCGGGTGAAGAAAAGACAACTGGTGATCTGAAATAAATTCAGATCAGACTGATGCACATCTGGCCATCAGTATACGTGCTGATGGCAGATCTCCTTCAAGGATTTTAATATTACTAAACTGTAAGCATTTAAGGTAAGATTTTCTGAGATTAACAAGTTTGTAAGCTCTTTGAGCAAGACCTCTCATTACCACACTAGATTGTAAATACAGATCCTGCTCCAAGAGCCTACACACATGTGCAGTGAGGTCAGATCATTTCTCACATTTCTGTCACGCCTTTTCTTTACTTTCCCATTTCATAAAAATCTAGCTTTAATTTTGTTCTGTATATTTAAAGCTTTCTGTACTTTTCAAGGCTTATTGCTATAAGATATACAAATCATCTCTGTGACACTAGAACTTGAGTCATAATACCAACAAAAAAGCATAATTACACTTACTCTGCTATAACTTTTTTTTTATTATTAAATAATTTTTATTGAAGTCATAAGTCAATATTACACAAAAGGTTCATCCATAGACCAGAATGATGAAGAAATTAAAATACATATTAACAGAACAAAAATATTACAGACAACTACATAGATGTGAATCTCTTTATCAATAAGAAGAGGTTGAGTTCTAGGGCTATCCTAATAGCGCACGAAGCTATATCTAAAGTTGTAGCCATCTGCGAAGTATTATTGGAAGTCACCAAAGGGGACAAACATGAAAGGGCAAGACCATCAAATAAGTTCCATTACTATGTGGTAAACTGGTCTGGATGAAGATAGATGGGACTTCTTTTTTGTATTATATTACTAGACAGATGAAAATATTCCTCCCAGTGCTAGAGGGGTCACTTTTGGACCTAAGTGATCTACTGAAAGTAGGATGTGGGAAGAGAGCTTATAAGTTGGCCACTCTTGGACCAAGGTATAAAGGAAGGGGAAAGGAATGCAGCGGGCAAGAGCCACTCTTATTAGAAAAAAAAGGGGGGGGGGGGAGGGACGGAGTGACCATACTAGTATTTAAGGTAACAAGTTAGGGGCAGAGGCATAGTTCTTTATGGGGGTACATATTGCAATAACATAGATGGATTCTTATATCAAAATAGATTGAGAGAACAATCTAGCTTAAATATTGGATCAGGTATACAATAGCGGAAGGTCTCTATCCCCTTACAGGTGCAACATAAGGACTAAGAGGGTCATACCTATTTCCAAAATGAGTATGAGGTGTGTAGATACCCACGTGGCACAGATTAGACATGCATTTAACTCAGGTTCTTTGCCAAAACTATGTCTTCCTCTAAAGGACTACAAACTGAACTTTGTGTCTCCGATCATATATTCTAGTAATAGGGTTAGATGACTATGGACATGGACATTAGGAGGTATAAAGTATTGCAATCTCTGATGTTTTAGGTTCTGTAGAGTAATAAGGCCGGGGTTAGCAGGTAGGACCACTTTAAAGTATACGGTGTACCTTAAATGAGTAGTAGGGAGCTATGTAGCTTCTAACTTTATTAGTCACATATATGAGGACAGTATATGGGAGGATAAACTAACTAATGCAGCTGGAGCCTCTGATTGAAACATTCAAAACACCTTCGTTATAGCATGCAATTTTTGTGCACTAGTGGGCACCTTGAATACAGGGGGGTTAGCTTCTGGGAGGTTCCCTCATGGGCCTTAGGGAAGGGAATGTAAAACAAAATGAGGGAATTAACATAGAGGGCACTTTGGAAGAGTGGTGACCTAATATGTCTACTTTAGGTCAGAGCTAGGTTGAGTTCAAACATATATGGTTTACCAGTATGGGGACCATCTTATCTGATTTCTCTCCTAAACCTGGGTTTGTTCTATAGTAATTATCAGTTGCTGATACTTAAGTATATATATAAACAAATTATTCAGCATGCACCAAGGTAGCTTTAGATGTAGACAGGTTGCTTAACAGTAGGGATACGATTATGTTATGAGCTATATGCTTAATGAAAGAGATTTGTACGGCTACATGTTATCAGACACATGACATTAGACAGAACGTCTCAAGTAAAAGTAGTGGGGTACAAAACATAACAATAAGTCCTTTATAATTGTCCATTGCTCGGTATCCAACATATCTTACCTAGTAGAAATTATAACACCTTGTGATAACTAAATAGGCAATTATATATGAATCAACATGCAATATAACAAGAAAATCTAACTATTTAAAACTAGGTTGTAAAACTTGCAACGAAGAGGGAAAGGGTAAAGTCTCAGACAAAGTTATTCTACCCGATTCCCAGCCTGCAGCATAATGTGATCCGAATGGCTCCCGGAACTCTCACCCCTATTACAGGAGGTTGTCTCGGTCTTCTTGAGACTGTGGAGAGTCTAGTGAAGCGTGCTGCTGTTCGGAGGCTTAGATGGTGTCGGGTCTGCAGTGGCCCCAGGGAGGACTCATATAGCTCCCCCGTGGCTAACACAGTGATCGGGAACTCTATACATGTGTCTAGGACTGAGGAGTTAGGTAACAGTGTCGCCTCCGTAAGACATGTGGGAGTGTTGAGATCAGTGGCTTCTGATATAGGTAAGGTGAGCGCATCCCGCGCCATGTAAGTATCGGCTCCTGAAGTGATGCTCACTAGCGGTCTCAGTCCGCTTTCTAGGGCCCAGCTGGGAGAAATAGCGGTGGTCTTTTCACAGGTACCGCGGACTAAGAGGCCGACTGTTTCTTCCTGCTCTGCAGGATGTTCACTGCTGCCAGAAGTAGAATCTTGAGTCGGTGTGGGGGAAAGCGTAATCCTTTCAGACCAGGCGACCCCTTCTAGATTGATAGGTTGATGAGCGACCACATTTGGGTGAGTGAGGCCCATGTCAAGCTCGAGCCCTCGTGGTTGAGAGGAGGAGGAGGCGGCAGATATATTGCTTACAAGCAGAGGCAGTTTAATGCAGAGACCGCATTCTTCTCCTGCAGTATTCCTCTCTAAAACCAGTTCCTCTCTCAGCTGAAGGAAGTGAGAGTCTAGTTTGGCTGCTAGCTGTTGTTGTAAGCGTAGGGGTGTCGCCATTTTGAAAAGGTCTCAGCTCTCGTGGTTGTTCCTCGATAAAAGTGCAAATCCTCCTCTAGGCCACTACTTCCCCTACTGTTCCTCAGCCCCACAGTTCCTGTTATTCCTTCTGGGGTGAATGTTATATACAATTGATGCTAGTTTTTAGGAATAATAGCTATTGTATAGTAAATAGTGTCAGGAGCTTCATCGGAACATATCCTGCTTCTTCAGTGGCTAACTCCGCCACTCTGCTATAACTTTAATAAACTGATATTAAATCAAATTGAATGGTTTAAATCCACTCTCACTGCACATATAATGATGTGTTTAATATGTTTGCACTTATATCCTCAATGCAATGCCTTGACGTAGGGACACCAATAATACTACTAGGTTATAAGAACCTTGCAGCTGGTTTACAATTTTATCTGAGAACTGCAGCAACCTGGAACAAGGACTACCATGTCTGTGACACTAAACTTGAATGTCTACAGTCACCGTGGGACAAGTACTACTGATGGATTTTTGAAGCAGAGAGCCCTAGTGAAGCACAAGATTTGATACGTCATGGGATTGTCATGTATTTTATACCTCAGATTAGAAATACTGCATTATAAGGTACAGTGTGTCATGCACCTATGTTCTTGCATTGGATGAAAAATCCTTACAAGATGTGCATAGACTGATTCATATATGGAAAGCAGTATAATGAAGACTGGAATACTCTATGGCTGTGGCAGGAAGATTCCAGAGGGACTAGTGTTATGTCACATGCTGAGTGCAGGCTTACATCAGGGATTTATTTTATTTCTCTACACTGTAAGTACCCAGAGGTAACTTCTCTTTAAGTTCTCCTTAAATACAAGATTGTAAGCTCTTTGAGCAAAGCACTGAAACACTAGATTGTAAGCTCCTTGGACAAGGGTCTGTTCTTACACCCATGGAAATCTTTTAGAGCAGGGACTCCCATTGTACCAAATAAATGTAATGTTGTTAATAGAGTGAGATAAACTCTCCATTTAATTAGTTCAGCAAGGAATAAATATACAATGGATAGAATATACAAATTATCCCAGAGTGTATTACTAATTCAAAATGCATTTTTATTATGGCAGCCCTTATGCTCCTGTCAGTTTAAACCAGTAGTATAGCAAACTGTGAAATACATGAGGCTTAAATAACACAGCATCAACCATAGGCAGCCTGTTTCGCTACTTTGGGACTCTTTTTCATTTAAGTCATTATGGTTGATGCTGATGTCCTCGAGCATTCCACCCTTAACTATAGGGCTGCCCATTATATTGAAATGGATTTTGAATTATAAGTGTTGCAATTTTGCACAGATATAAGTATATTTATTTTTTGCTAAGATTAATACAAGCCCCAAATGGGCCAAACAGGCTGTCTATGGTTGGTGCTGCTGTTCTGCTCAAGCATTAATTTCACGCTTTGTAAGTGTGGTTACAAAAATTAATGTAATCATCAGCCAAACTGGCATATAGCCGTAAACCTAAAATCAATGCTTGAGTCCAATAACATAGCCCCTACATCATACTGAACCTGCCTATAGTGAAAAAACACTTTACATTTGTAGTATTACGATATATTATTCCCCTGCAAGACACCACTCGTTTTACATATGCATACATATATAGACATATATATATAAGTGCATTGGAGCCTTTTGCAGTTAAGTAGATGAAAACATGAAAAACATATTTATGCAATATTCATAAGTGTTTAACTGCATTTACTATATAAATCTCACATTCCAATGTTCTGCACAATGGGGAATATGTTCTATGTATTTTTAAATAGATATTCCTATATATATATATATCTATATGTCTTTCATTATTTCTCTTGAAAAAGTCTGAGCGTCCTCAGACGAAACGCGTAGAGACTTTTATACTGCTGGACCTTGGTTCCAGATTTATATCTGGTGTCTATTCTGCAACACGGAGGATTACCCATCAGCTTTCTGCCACATTTGGTTTCTAATAACGGCTGGGTTGTCATTTTGCACAGAGGACATCTTCCCCACATCAGTGAAATCCAGTCTGGGAATCAGGCTTTTAAATGCTGTTTTATTTGTTTAATCCTGTAAGTAGCCATTTGTCTATGTGCACTTAACTTTAATAAAATTTGCTGCACTTGAATCGGGCTGCGCCTGTTTCTGCTTTCTTTTTCAGCTCATATATATATATCTAGACCTATATATACTGTATATCTATCAGATATACATTTAAATATCTCTTTAAGAATACATAGAACATATTCTGCTATCCGGAGAACGCCATCGTGTTTGTGCAACTTGTGGGTGCTAGGTATTTTTTCAACTTTTTCAACTCCATTGAAGTCTATGGGGGAATGCGATTTTGTATTCTTCTCAAATACTATTTGTACCATGACAATATGAACATGAGCCTGAATCTCCGAGAGCAAAAAATTACTAAGCAGTCCTTTTATCCCCTTGGTTGCCAGTAACACATGTACAGAGCAGTGATGTAACCCCCTTGGCTGCTAGAGGTACACACCCAGCAATGATTGAACACCCCCATGGTTGCCTGTAACACATATAATAGAAAATGCACAGTGTAACTTCTTTTTGAGCCATATATCTAATGCATTAAGGCCTAGAAGGTCCTTTTCATTTAGCTGATATGGGTCTTTAAAAATACTGGACATTTAAGTGTCCAGTATTTTTGTACAGATTTTACTGAACAGCCTGCTAAAATACTGGACTGTCCGGTTGAATACTGGACACCTGGCAACCCTATGTGTGAGGGCTTGTGCATGTGTATATGGGTGTCTGAGGGCATGTGTGTATGGGTGTGTGAAGGCATGTGCATGTGTGTATGAGGGCTTGCGCATGTGTCTATGTGTATGAGGGCATCTGCATGTGTGTATGGGTGTGTGAGGGCTTATGCATGTGTGTATGGGTGTGTGAGGGCTCGTACATGTGTGTATGGTTGTGTGAGGGCATTTGCATGTGTCTATGGGTGTGTGAGGGCATGTGCATGTGTGTATGTGTTTGTGAAGGCATGTGCATGTGTGTATGTGCGTGAGAGGGAATGTGCATGTGAGGGCATGTGTGTATGGGTGTGTGAGGGCATGTGCATCTGTGTATGTGTTTGTAAGGGCATGTGCATGTGTGTATAGGTGTGTGAGGACATGTGCATGGGTGTATGGGTGTGTGAGGGCATGTGCATGTGTGTGTGAGGGCATGCGTGTATGTGTGTGTAAGGGCATGTGCATGTGTGTATGTTTGTGAAGGCATGTGCATGTGTGTATGTGTTTGTGAAGGCATGTGTGTATGTGTGTGTGAGGGCATGTGCATGTGTGTATGGGTGTGCTTACATGTGAGGGAAAGTGTGTGTGATTGTATGTGGACATGCATTATGCAGCCATAGTGAAAATATTGCTTGAAGTTTCATCTATGGTTTACAAGTCCAAAAAGTAATACAGCACACTCACATAAGTGCACAGTGCAGGTTTCTGCCAGCACCTAAATCATAGTCCAAAAAAGCATCAATGTAGCAACAGAATATCCAAAAGCTTCAAAAATTATTACTTATACAAAACATACAGCAATGTTTAGGATGTTATCCATTAGTCATACAAAAAACAATGCAATATAGAAATAATATTACCAAATTGAATAAAATACAAAAGAATGACTTCCCTTTAAGTATTTCTAGAAGAATGCAGCCAGCCCCAGTGTCTCTTGTATCATGTATAGCCAAAGTCTGTGTAGAATAGTGGCGCAGTTTCTATCTGTCCCTTATTATTATTATTATTATTATTATCGGTTATTTGTAGAGCGCCAACAGATTCCGCAGCGCCATAAACATAGCAATTATTGGGATCACATGGGTAGAGGGCCTAGAGTCGCACTGTTGTAGTCATCTCATGTGAAGGTGATCTAGAAGCAGTTGGGCTCTTAAGCTTATATTCTAAGGAGGTTCATGGCAGATAGCAATGGAGGAGAGAAACTGGTATAAAGAAGATTAGTGTAGGTTGTATGCATCCCTGAACAGATGAGTCTTTAGGGAGTGCTTGAAGCTTTCAAAACTAGGGGAGAGTCTTGTGGAGCGAGGCAGAGAGTTCCACAAGATGGGAGCCGGTCTGGAGAAGTCCTGTAAATGGGAATGTGAGGCCGTAACAAGAGAGGAGGAGTGTAGGAGGTCGTAAGCGGAGTGAAGGGGACGGGAGGGAGAGTATCTGGAGACAAGGTCGGAGATATAGAGGGAAGCAGTGCAGTTGAAGGCTTTGTAAGTCAGAGTCAGAATTTTGTGTTTAATCCTGGAGGCAAGAGGAAGCCAGTGAAGGGATTGGCAGAGAGGTGCAGCAGATGAAGAGTGACGTGTAAGGAAGATGAGCCTGGCAGAGACATTCATTATGGATTATGAAGGAGCTAGACGGCAGCTAGGGAGACCAGAGAGGATGGAGTTGCAATAGTCAAGACGGGAAAGGATGAGAGAGTGGATTAAGATCTTAGTTGTGTCTTGTGTAAGAAAATGTCTAATTTTAGAGATGTTTTTAAGGAGGAAGTGGAAGGATTTAGCCAAGGCCTGAATGTGAGGAGTGAAATAAAGATCTGAGTCAAGTGTGACCCCAAAACATCAGGCATGCGGCGTAGGGGTAATGATGGAGTTGTCAACAGTTATAGAGAGATGGGGGTGGAGATTTTAGAAGAAGGCGGAAAATTAAGGAGTTTTGGAGAGATTTAGCTTAAGGTAGTGAGAGGACATCCAGGAAGATATGTGAGAAGGACAGTTAGTTATTGACACGGGTTAGCAAGGAAGGAGATAGGTCTGGAGCAGAGATGTAGATTTGAATGTCGTTGGCATACAAATGATATTAAAACCCATGGGACTTTATTAGGGAACCTAATGATGATGTGTAGATTGAGAAGAGAAGGGGACAGAGGACAGAGCCTTGCGGTACCCCAACAGAAAGTGGTAACAGGGCAGAGGAAGCCCCATAGAAGGCTACAGTAAAGGTATGGTTAGACAAGTAGGAAGAGAACCACGAGAGGGCTGTGTCACAAATGCCGAAGGTTTGGAGGGTTTGGAGCAAAAGAGGGTGGTCAACAGTATCAAAGGCTCCAGACAGATCAAGGAGGATAAGCAGAGAGAAGTGGCCTTTGGATTTTGCTGTGAGTAGGTCGTTGGTAACCTTAACAATTGCTGTCTCTGTGAAGTGATGGGGGCGAAGTCCCTTGTTGGATATCTTGGATCAGCGATACCTCAATGGAGAAACAACCAACATAGTGCAATGCAATAAGGCAAGGTGGTGCACTAAATGGAATATACTCACAAGAAGGCGTGTTAAAGATGTTCAATAATCTGAAATCATAAGTGAGAGATTGTGTGCCCTTTCTGTATAAAGTGATATGCCACTGGAGATTCATTGCAATTATTTCTAATATTAGATTTATACTCAATTATATGATCTTGAAACCCTACTGGAAGTTTGTCTTATAGTCATGTAGATCACAAAGGCCCCAATGTCTAAAAGTGCTACAAGGTTGCGAAATATTAAAAAGGGATTCTCATTGAGAAAGTATGATTTACGAAACGTGTTTGACTCAGTTGGTGTCTTGGTTTTATTGTCATATGGACATTATTAAAGCTTTACCTATAGCTATCTTTCATCATCTAAGTCGATTTATGCTGTATCAACGTGTGTGAAGAACTTTTCATTTTTGTGTTTACCACTAATCCTAAGTACCTCACGATCACAAACTAACACTACACTAATAAAGATCTAAACCGCCGCTGGAACTCAGCACCGGGCTGGAATTGAGTCCCGGTCTGCCACTTCTTAAAATAGGTGTTGATTGAGTAGGGTGCAGGGGATCAAGTTGCCCTTTTAGTATGCTGTCTGCAATTTGATCAGGCACCTAGAGATACCACTTGTCCCCCATGGCAATATTTGAAGTTTGCCTACACGGAAACTATTTTTAGTGTAGGCACACTTAAAATAGGGCCCCCCCCCCCCCCCCCCCCGGCCGCAGCAAAATGCAGACGAGTGGCGATATGGGTGGTGACATTACTCTACCATTGACTTCTATAGCAGAGACATTGCCGCTCGCCAGCATTGCTCGGACACGCCCCTATACTTTGAATTTCTCAACAGAATGTTGGACTGCGAGGCTGATGAGGCCAGGAAAGCAGTTTCCCGAAGGTCTGTCGATACTTTGAATATCGGGGCCAAAGTCAGTATTACACATAGAGTATCCATTTATAGCAAATGTCTGTCCTGCACTTGGATGAATAAAATGAGATCCCTTTCTCATGTTGCCACAATTAGAACAATTTAAACAAAGATAACAACCTTTTTGTACTACCGTAATATAATTACCTGCACTTTACTTGACCCTACATTTGCTCTTATAAGTTATGATTTATACAGGGCTACTCTATTATCCAAATTACAAAGTGTTAATCGGTAGAGAACTTTGCATGTATTTCAGGGATAAAAATAACCTAAACTAGCAATTTCTAATACATCTAATACGTCATATAATAGTGTACATTTGCAGTGGAGGAAAGTTGCAGCCACTGTGCAGTGGAATTCAGGTAAGTAAGGCCAAACGTGGAGTTGTATATTGTTTTCATTTTCAGAATGTGGTCACCATACATATAAAATATATGTTACTTGCCTATGCTCATATCTACTGTTCGAAAACATTTATTATGTTTGTTTTATATATCAGTACGGGAATGGGAAAGCATTATGTCATTATGTTCATTTACAATAAAGTGGTATTATCAAAAAATATACATATATACAGTATACATAATAGCATGGATACAGCAAGCCTGCCATCTAGTGGTAAATTTACAAATGAGCATAAATTTGATGAATTCAAAAAAATTCTATTTACCACTTTCAATGTTCCAGTAAACATTTAATTGAATTTCAATCAAACATGTTACCTAGTGAAGCTGCATTGCGGTAAAACAATTAATATAGATGATGTTTCTCTTGCTCTGACAGAACTGTATCATTACTGGTGGATATAGTGACGGATTGCTTACTGTGGTATTCGCCACACCTGCATAAATGAATTAGCTAATTGTCTGCATGTTTGACTTTAAAGGAACATGAAACCCACAATTTTCTCTCATGATTCAGATAGAACGTGTGATTTTAAACAGCTTTCCAATTTACTTCTATTATCTGTTTTGTTCTCTTAATATCTTTTGTTGAAAATGATACATAGGAAGGCTCAGGAGCTGCTGATTGGTGGCTGCAATTATATGTCTTATGTTATTGACTCACCTGATTTGTTTAGTTAGCTCCCAGTAGTGCATTGATGCTTCTTCAACAAAAGATACCAGGTGAATGAAGCTAATTTGATGACCATTACTCATGCGCTGTGGTACTACAACAAGATATTGTCAGTAATTCTACAACTTAGTACCTGTACTGTTTCCTATCTCCTGGACCATATTGATACCAGGTGGCCTAGTTCTGCTCCTAATATTTGGAACAGATTGTATGTTCATTTTATTTGCGGTTAACCCTTTTGTGACAGGGTCAATTTGTCTACAACAGAACAATGTTCAGATGTAGGCAAATTGAAATCCCGCGATCGTGCGCGTGATCGTGAGATTTTAGTTATGGGATCGGGTCAGGGGGGACCTCCAGACCGTGATCAGATCCAAGAAGTGCCATTGGCTTCAGGACAGCCAAACGGCTAGGACATTTTATTCCATCCTAATGGCACTAAAACCCAGCACGGTTAGGATGGAATAAAACACGGCTTTAAAAGGTTAAAGGGACAGTCTAGTCAAAATTAAACTTTCATGATTCAGATAGGGCATGCAATTTTAAACAACTTTTCAATTTACTTCTATTATCTAATTTGCTCAATTCTTTAGATATCCTTTGTTGAAGAAATAGCAATGCACATGTGTGAGCCAATCACACAAGGCCTCTAGGTGCAGCAACCAATCAGCAGCTACTGAGCATATCTAGATATGCTTTTCAGCAAGTGATATCAAGAGAATGAAGCAAATTAGATAATAGAAGTAAATTAGAAAGTTGTTTAAAATTGCATGCTCTTTCTAAATCCCAAAAGAAAAAAATTGGCTTTCATGTCCCTTTAATGTGAAGTTTATTTGTTTATATATGGTTTAATTTCTCTGTCTATGGCTGGTTACTTATACAAATGTATGCTTAATATGTGGCACGTGCAATAAGCATTCTGTTTGAACTATGCATTATTAGTGTTAAAATTACTTTGTGTTGTAAATCTGCTGCTTTAGTAATTTTATTTTAAAGTGAAGGTAAAGTTACCTTCATCTCGATCCGGAATATTATGCTTTCCTCAAAATGAATATGACTTTCATTCATCAATTTTTTTAATTCTGAGTGTAAAAAAGGTTACCCGTTTTTACTCACTGTTTGACGGTCCGCAAATGCAACCCAAATTTTTTTTTTCTGTGTGGATCACGTTTTTATATTAGCCTATTGAAAATCTGGCTGTCAGCCAGCCACCAATCAACGTCATCCGCCTCCTTTACGATCTGCGCATGCGCTATATATATTTTTTGCTCATCTCGGAATCCACGCGCACTCCCGATTCGCGCGTGCGTAATGTTATTATGTTGAAATAAACATAATACGTACTAAGATTCCTACAGATGGCTAAAATTTTGACAAGCAATGATAAAATTACTTTTAACAAGCGAACGGTTATTAGTTACAAATACTATGTTTCCAGTCATTTAACGCATGCGCAATTTAGAATGGGTTCACCGGTTAGTGCATGCGCAGTAGAGAGGGATGTTGTGAATGCGCTTTAAAGAGACGTATAGAGCCGTTGGGACCGCTCTATACGTCAAAGAACAGAAAAGCAGGAAACAAGGTTTGGGAGGAGTCAATAATGGAAACGGTAGGGAATTATAAATCTTTATATTTTGCAAAGTAAAAATGATATAGAGAAAAAAAGTTAGAGATTATCTTATGTAAGGATTAACAAATGCTTTGATGTGTTCCAACTCTGAAAACTTTACCTTCACTTTAAGGGTATTGCTTCTGCTTAAAGGGCTACTAAATGCTAAAAATCTTATTCATCTCCTTCTAATCATGGTTGATGCCATTATGGAACCTATGTCGCATTGCAGGTATCTGAAGGAGAGTTGCTACTCATGTGCCAACACGTTAGCACTGGAGCGTAGTGAAAGATCAGGGGTCAAGTCAGACGGGAACGCATGGGAACGGAGTTCCTGCACTATTTTTGCAAGTGCAACTAAGTTCCCCCCTGGAAAGTTAACAGAAACGCTTCAGTAAACACAGCTGCTGCTGGTGGGAGGAGCTGGAGCACAGTCTGATTAGAGGGATAGTGAGATCCTCTAGTAATGGGCCATTACACTTCCTACAGTACACTAAATGCAAGCCTGTCAGCAGTCCTGCTGTGTGATCACACTGCACTGTGTGGAACACATGGTGTGTACATTTCTGTGTGACTTTCTCTGGGATTATTTAGGACTATGGTACCTTAAGTGGGTGAGATTCTGTGACAGAGGAGGAGTCTCAGGCCCAAAGGCAACCATTCAACCTTTCATTGGTTTTAATTTGCTTTCATTAACCAATGTGTATAGATTATATACATATAAATACAGCATGTGTGTATCTATGAAGTGTGTGTGTGTGTACAAAACAATATTAATTGTAAGGGGGGTGGAAGTCTTGGTGAGTTCCCACACTTTTTTTTGTAGGACTTGACCCCTGTGAAAGATAGATTTCAACATAGCGGCAAGACAAGAGGGAGGCAGTGAATAACCTCAATACTATGTTTATAAAATATATTAAAGTGTTATCCACTCCAGACTACAAAATTTTGACTTAATTTGTGGTAATTTCCAGCATTCTATGCACTTAAATTTGTATAAGCAGTTTGTTTGCAATCATCTGCAGCAAAAAATGGCAACCCATTTGCTCCTGTCTGTATTGCTCCCTGTACTTGCTACAGATAAATGATTTTTAGCCATTGCAAAGATGCTTTTTGATTGGGAAGGTTGTTTGTCCTTGAATATCTTTTACAAGACAGTGTCCAGGTATATCTACCACCCATACAGATTATGGTTACTTTAAGAAATCCTCCACTATGGTGAGATGTAAAACAGTCTGTAAGGCTAAAATTGTTCCACTTCCTCTCTTCTGTTACACACAGTGTTCTGAAGGCTGCAGCGGTGAGGACTGTTTGTTTGTCAAATTGTTTTACTGCTACTGTGATTTCATAGGAGACTTCTCATAATAAAATTGAGATTACTCCTTTTACTGCTGGTGCTTCAGAATGCAATTTATGAGTTAACATCTCCTTCTGTAAATAATAACCTTATAGAAAACATATTGATAAAAGTGCTAACAGATAACCTAGTTCTGTGTTTGAAGAAGTATAAAGATTTATTTTGTTATGCTAGGGTTCACAGGAAGCATAAATACATAGCTTTCTATGTTATCTCATTGTTTACTAGTAAGAAATGTAAATAAAAATAAAGGTCTGTAAAGCTAATGAAGTGTTTAACGCAAGTTCTAACACTGTGTCACATTTCATCAGGTGTCTTTTTAATTGATATCTAATAAATGCTCTAGCCTGAACCTTTTATAGACCTATCTCCGAGTTTTCTCCCTAATCAAGTCATGTTTCTCCCCCAGCTAGTGCTTCAAAGGCACAGGTACGTTGTATGAAGGATTGTTTTACAACCACACTAGCCTCATATCTCCACAAAGTGATCTTCTTGTCTGGAACACAGTTGGGTAGCTCAAGGGAATTGTCTCCTCAGGTGTTAATTTTACGTTCTGATTTTGTGGTGTATTGCTGTGTAAGTCTTGTAGACTTTATATTTTGTGCATACAAGCTCCACTGGGTTCTGAATCCTGAACTTTCAGACAACATAATGCCAATCGCATTCATCAACCATAAAAGAGAGTTCACAGCAAACCTGCTACTGCAAACAAGCAGTTTTCCAGAAATGCATCCTACAAGGATGTATTTCTGGAAAAATGCTGAAAATAAGGCATTAAATATATAGATCTGACAGTAACATGGGAAACTGTCTACAAGGTTGCCAGGTTTTGTGCAAGAAACAGAGATCCTCATGCCAATATACAGTTATGATGTAGGAATGAGTTAATCCATTAGTTAAAGTGATGGTTAATCCTAGCGTTTGTGAAACGCGAGGATTTACCAGTGTAAAAAATAAAGGGGACTTTCAGTCATTTAGTATAAAATACTTAATTCTGAACGTTCTTTTATTTGTTTGAAGCGTTCACCACTCTGAGCTCCTAGCAGAATGCTATTTTGATGTGAGGTGACGTTTCCACCTCTTAGCCAATAGCTATGCAGTTCAGCTGGCGCTAAGTCAGTTGGCTATCGGTTGGCTATTGGCTAACGTGTGGAAATGTCACCTCACAGCAAAATAGAGTTCTGCTGTGGGCTGCCTGAGGAGCTCAGTGCGGGAACGCTTTTAACAATTAAAGGAACTTTCAGCATGAAGTATTTTATACTTCATGACCGAAAGCCCCCTTTATTTGTTCCACTGAAAAATCCTAACATTTACCATCACTTTAAGCAGGTTCTTTCTGTTCAGTTCCTTTCAAGAGAAATATAGTTTTTCATACTGATTTTTTACATTCAATGTTTTGGCTTTGTCCACACTGATATGTTTCTCAGCCTGCTGCACTTTTTCATATTAATGCTTTTGTGATTTTCCACCAGGATAAGACAGTTTCCATAATAGTACCACTTCTCTTCTTCTGAAGGTGGTCTTTGAATATTAATTCTGAGATTGTATTTCCTTTTTTTATCAGAATCCTAGAAATAAATTAGCTGCTGTTCATCAAAGGTTTGATGTTGTTAGACCCCTCTGAAAACATTCCGAGCTTGTTATACTGAAGCTTCAGTGGAAAATGTATGCAAATCTGCCACATGGTCATCTTTGCATACTTTCTGTACATTTTGCTTATTCAGTCAATTTATTTTTAGCAAATATTCTGCAGGTTGTGCTTACTCGGGCTTTGAGATAAGCTTTATTCCTACCCTTTTACAAGTTTCAAACCCGACCAATAAAATGAGTCTATAAGATAGTGGTGTTCTGTTCACTGGCAATTTCGAATAATAACGTAAGTCGTTAACATGTGACAACTACTGTCCTGTATTAATTTCTAGTGTCAGTCTCAGACTATGCAGTTTTTAAATAGTCCTTAAGACAATGTCAACGCGTATTCTCTATAGGATATAAACTTTATAAGCTCACAATAGCTTGTTGGCAGTCATCATTATCGAAAAAAACAAAAACACAAGAGGAATATACTTGCTATTATCTGATTTACACAAGACAAAATCTATCACTCTTAACCAACTTGGTACTTTTTCTCGCAATGCTACTCGCTACTAGTATCTATGCCATTTGGCCAGAATAAAGTTTATCTTTTTTATTATTCTTATTTTACTAATACTTTATAAAATATATATAAATATCAGAATGACAAGAGTATTGCAGTATTCAGGTATACCTTTTTTTTTTTTATTGGACTAACATTATGTAATAAAAGACAAGATTTTGAGAGTTTCCTCTTCCTCAGGTCTAAAGCAATACTGATCAATATGACAGAATTGTAATTCTGTCATATACAGAAAAAAAATGTTTATTACACACAAAAATGTAACCAGTCACAAATTAATTATAATGAAATAAAAACAGACTCAGGGTCAATGACAGACATATAGTACTTGCAGGTTCTGACGTCATTCGCTTGCGCCTCTCCTCTGGAGTCTTCTCGAAAGAGATCATTAAAGTCACCGTTCTGAGCAGTGTGTTTCGCTAGGTTGTCAGTGTTCTACAGAGGTCACGATGCCCCGTGGTGGCCGCAGCGTTCCGTCCAGATCAGCCCCAAGGTAACATAATTAAACACCAGATAAGAACCTCCTTAGATAACTTTGGACGTAAGGTCACATACAGTAAATTATACTTATAAATGCAAACCTGGTGCTCAGTAAGTATTTTTAATTGGGATGCTTTTGAAGCAGTGCGGCATAGTTTTATGTATTTTATATAATATAAAAAAATGGCAATTTGCTTACATTTTATTTTTTATTTATAGGGTGACCTTGATGTTGGTTACGAAACATAGGGATATAAAAAATCTTGGGTCGCGCTAGTGGGGGCTCCTCTGACAGCTGTTAATAGAATATGTGGACGAGATTCTATATTACAAGTGGATAAAATGCACAATAACAGGATGCGGGCATTTTTATCTGATACTTTTTAAATTACTTTGGTAATTGGCATAACCGATGTGGATATTCTTGTTTTATTGCGAGCAACTGATTTTGTTTACGTAATGTAAAATGTGTTGTACAGCGGAACAC